>NC_140942.1:103999574-104182074 GCF_014529385.1 Adiantum capillus-veneris | reverse complement strand
TAGCCAGATTTATGCTAGGTGGTTCCCCTTCCTACCCATAGGATCACTCCTACCTCAAGATGATGCTTGGGGATGTTGAGGCTATCTGTGGTGTAGAGGCCACCACATATGGCATGTCATTTCTGGCCATCATTTTCTTTGCGCCCCCACCGAGGATCCTTTCATGAAACCCTCCAGTTTTACAAGACTGAGACCCCTAAACTTTTGTGGATGGATGAATGGCTAGCAGGGTTCGCTAACTGGACGAGAGAAGAAGAAGAGCTCCAAGCACAACTAGACAAACTCTGCATCTCCATTGAAGCTCGAGTGCCAGGCTTAACGATAATCGATTTGCAGTGGGAGAGTCAACCAACACGCCAAACTCAGTGGATATACATAGGCCGAGTGCCAAGAAGAAGAAGGAGAAGGTCAAAACCATGTCCGCAACCTACAACCAACCCGCAACAACAAGATGGAAGGAGCTCTGCATAATAGAGAATCAACACTATTCTACTTTGAGAATCGGGTAACTCAAGTCACCGAGGTAATTTTCACAGTCAGTTTCCAAGTCGCACCTGATGCTGCAGCACAGATAACGGAAGCATTTGCTCACACTCTCACTAGAGAGACTAGGGATCTACTGAGTTTGTTTCAGGAAACAACACCACCCTCTCCCAGAATCTTGGACAGTGACTAAGCACCTCTAAGCTTCACATGAATCAGTACAACCTACCTCAAGACAGATCACACATACCAACACGTGTACGCTCAATTAAGGTAATACTGGACTTGAAGGCTCACTACCAGCACGCCATCGACACCATGCTGGGTTTTTTTAGGTTCTGGCATCAGATCATCCATTTGTCTTACCTTTGGTACAAGGCAATGTACCGTTTGAAGTTTTAATCTATGTCCTAGTATAAGAGGGTATACACGCCTCCTTGTAAAGGAAAAAAAACTTCTTGCAAGCTAAGCAGTGTGTCTTTCTAGCTCTCTCTCAGTAATCATGGCAAGTGTAGCATTTCCAACATTTAAAGGAAAGAAGGGGGAGGATTTAGTAACAGACTTCCCACATGACTTTGAAGTAGCATGTGTAGTGAGCAACAAAGATACGGATGAATCCCGGGTTAGAATCTTTAAGCATCTCATGAAGTTAGAAGCTAGATCATGATACAATGCACTTCCACAAGAAACCAAGGATGACTGGGAGCCCTTAAAAACCGCTTTTAAGAGGCGCTTTGGGGGAGGTACCACTTCAGAGAAGTTATGGGACAAGTTGAGAGACTTGAAGCAGGAGGGTCTTTTAAAATATGCCACCTATGAGTCCAAATTTGTGGATTTGTGGGAACGGTGGGTTGAGTCACTGGCAAGGGGGGAAGCTGCACCTGATTTCCTAAAGAAAGACCAGTTTACGCATGGCTTATGGCAGCTTCTCAAGGAGAAGGTG
This sequence comes from Adiantum capillus-veneris, assembly GCF_014529385.1. Taxonomy (NCBI): domain Eukaryota; kingdom Viridiplantae; phylum Streptophyta; class Polypodiopsida; order Polypodiales; family Pteridaceae; genus Adiantum; species Adiantum capillus-veneris. Next base: position 104,180,648 of record NC_140942.1, on the reverse strand, counting down.
AAGGGTAGATTCCTGGCTACGTACGAGTTAGCCGTTGAGATTGCTCGCCTTAAGGACAAGAAGCTGCGAATGAAAGCCAAAGAAACTGAGTCAAAAAAAGCAGGAACATCGTGCCGACCAGCAACCACGACAACCACCATTCCACCACCACCACCGGCTCTTGGGGTAAGAGATGACCAACAAGATATGTTGGCCCATATTACTGACCAACTGCAAAATTTGTCTGTCCACTTAATATAGCAAGGAAGGAGTCAAGAAAGAGATCAAGACTCAGGGAGCGCACGACAAAACAGGGAGTATCACTACTACAACTGTGGAGAAGATGGTCATGGTATGTACTACTGTCCCAAACCACGACAAAACTATAATAGAGAAGGTAGGAGGAACCAACTGTCACCCCCTAGAGAAAGAACACCCCCACCCCGAGCACCAGCCCCACCAACACAAATTCTACGTCCACCCCAGACACCACCACAAGCATCCATCCCACCTCTTCCACCAGCACCACCACCTGATCGCCGTGTAAACATCATAAGGCTAGAAGAGAAAGCAAAAGCCGTAGTAGTGGATCCACCTAGAGCAAAGGAGAGAGACAAGGGTAAGGAGAAGGTAACCTTTTTAGAACCATTTGAAGCCATGACTGTGAAAAGAGCTAGGAGGGAGAAAGCCACACAATCAGATGATGAGAGAAGCATGAGAGGAGAGACTAGCAAGAGGCCATCCAGGCCACGACGAAAATTGGGCATCACCGACTTCCAGTTAGGGGAAAGTTCTAAGCACTATGATCTAACATTGGATGTGGTAGAGCAAGGACCAAAGATTAGATGGCCACAGCTGCTACATCTCGCACCAAAAGTAAGGCGGCAATGGTCCAAAATGGTAAGTACAAGACGCTCCAAAGCAAAGGTAGCCGGAGCAATTTTAGGTTGCAACATGGACAACATCCTTTCCAATTGTCAACGTCAACATAAAAGGAAAGAGGGTTGTAAACACCTCCATTGATGGAGGTGCACAAATATGTGCGATGAGCGAAGCTATGATGCTTCAGTTAGGGCTTGAGGTTGACAGGCCTTCTCCATGCAAGGCAAAGATGGCAAACAACACAAAAGTAAAGTGTGTGGGTGTGGTAAGTGCCGTGAAGATAAAATCTTTCAACACTGAGGTAGAGGTAGATGTTTTTGTAATGCCTACTAAGGGGGAGGGCTATCCACTAATCTTGGGAAGGCCATGGTTGATGGCCATGAAGGCAAACAAGGACTGTGGCACTGGCCTTCTACGCATGACCGGTAAGAAAGGGGAGACAATCTACTACGACATGAAGATTGGCAAGAAGAAGCAAATGAATATGAAAACATCAGCAGATGAAACCACTAGCGAGTCTTCCACTTCTAAGGAGGAGACACATCCACTGGCGAGAGTGACAGTTCCATCGATATGATGGGTATCATCATGAAGGATCCACAAAGGGTAAGCACAACTAGTGATCCGTCACCAAAAGGGCAACACAATGGAAAGGAGAGCAAATCACCTGGCCTAGGAGAAAGTAGGTTGAAGGGTATGTTGTCCACGGAATTAACACTTGAGGAGAAAGATAGTTGTTACAAATGTTGATGGGATTTCCTAACTTGTTCATTGACAACTATGAAAGAATCATAGGCATTACAGTGGTGGAACATCATATTAAGCTGAAGGAAGGGGTAAAACCATTTGTGCAAAAGCTACGACAACTGGGGGTCATACAAGAAAAGGCACTCTTGGCTTGAGGTAAGGAAACTGCTAGAGGTGGGATTCATCTATCCTTTAGAAAACTCAGAATGGGTGTCACCCGTAGTAGTGACACTTAAAAAATGGTAGGTGGAGGGTCTGTGTTGACTACAAACCACTAAATGCAGCTACAAAGAGAGACCGCTTTCCTCTCCCTTTCTTGGATGAAATTTTGAATGAAGTAGCGGGTTTTGAATGCTATACCGTGTGTGATGGTTATTCCGGATACTTTCAAATACGCATAGCCTTGGAAGATCAGCTAAAAACCACTTTTATCACGCCATGGGGTTGTTTTGCATACAGAGTTATGCCATTTGGTCTCACAAATGCACCTGCCACATTCCAAAGATATGTCACATATGTTTTTCAACTGTTCTTTGGAACATCCATAAGAGTGTTCATTGATGATTTTTGTATATATAACTCTTGGATTTGACCCTTAGAAAAGGTAACTGAAGGTTTGACAAGGTTGCAAAGCCTAGGCGGGCAATTAAATGTGGACAAGTGCCACATTGGGGAAAGTAAAGTCGTTCTACTGGGCCATGAAATTTTAGCAAAATGTATCAACGCCGATCCAAGTAAGGTGTCGGCACTCATAGTCCTACCTTCACCAGCAATCGCACGTCAACTGGTCTCTTTTTTACAAAAAGTGAGGTACATCTACTATCACAACTTGTTCTACCACTGCAACAGCTCATTCAAAAATCAACTTTCACTTGGGACGAGGAAAGCGAACATCACTACAACAAGGTAAAGGAGGTTTTAGCCACCCTGCCAACTATCTCACCGCCTAAATGGGATGAAAAATTCTATGTTACCTCAAGTGTGGGTGATGACTCATTGGGGGCTGTGCTACTCCAAAAGGATATGACGAAATCTTTCATGAGGCCAATCTCCTTCTCTAGTCGAATGATGACAGCAGCAGCAGAGAAAGGTTTCACCCATGTGGAACACCTAGTCCTAGCTCTTAGGTTTGCAACTACAAAGTTTAGGTCATATTTGCTGCCTAAGCAATTTGTGATTCTAACCACGGATGAGATATTTCCCTATGTCGTACAACACATGGATGTGTCTACTAGGATTACTAAATGGCTAGTTCGTCTACAAGAATTTGACTACACGGTACAGGTGGAAAGCACGACAAGGGCAAGCTTGGGGGGACTCGTGACCTACCAAGTCTTTGAAAGGAAGGAGAAGCAATCTAAAGGGGAAGAAGTTTGATTACCTCCAGTACCACCGATGGTAGAAGGAGCACACTCTCTGTACTTTGATGGAGCCTAAAAACAAGCATCCGAGAAGGCAGCTGCACACATAGCAGTCTTTGATGACAAAGAGGTAAAGGTATTTTCGTTGGGCCAATTGTTAGATTCACATTCTAACAATGAAGCTGAGTACGCAGCACTAAACAAGGGTCTACAATGGTGCGTCTCGCAAGAGGTACAACGCCTTAATGTATTTGGGGATGCTCTACTTTTGGTAAGGCAAGTAAATGGAGTATGGACATGCAAGAATCCTAGCTTGAGGACTCACTTAAGCGGTGTAAAAACCTTGTTGGATAAGTTTAAAGAAGTTCAGATACACCATATCCCAAGGGCTCAAAACCATGAAGCAGATGCCCTAGCAAGTGAAAGACTGCAGGAAGTGTTGGTTGGGGCTATCAAGCTAAAGCTCCCTCATTTCAAGGTAGTGACTGCTTACCTGACATCATGCATTTCTTGGAAACAAGGGAATGCCCATCAAATTTAACAAAGGGACAAAAGCAATGGCTGACACGGAAGGCCACAAGGTATCGGCTCATCAATGACGGTTTGTATTGTAAGGGTAAGGACCAAATACTTAGGAAGGTTCCTCCCTCTCATGAAATCATGGGAGTAATTGCTAGCTGTCATGATGGGGTTTCTGGTGGTCACTTTGCCCTAGACATAACAAGTAGGAAATCTTGTAGGTTGGCTTCATATGGCCTAGCCTCAACCGTGATGTACACCACTGGTGCAAAATGTGTAAGTTGTGTCAAAAGGCCCGGCACTAGGTCACTTATGCCTAAAACACAGACACCTATTCTTTCATATGGACCATTTGAAAAGTGGGGTATCGATGCCATAGGACCATTACCTAGGGCCAACTCAGAAAAATTCTACATCATCATGGGGGTCAACTACATGACTAGATGGGCAGAAGCTACAGCCACTACTAGAATCACAGCGGTAGAGGTAGCTAAGTTTATCTACGAGCACATATGTTGTAGGTTTGGCACACCAATAGAGATCATCTCTGATAGAGGGCCAGGTTTCAGAGCAGACTTGGTAGGAGAATTAATGCAGAAAATGGGCATTACAAGGAGGCACTCTTCACCATATTACCCTCAATGTAATAGCCTAGTTGAAAAGGTGAATGGAATGGTTTCTAAAATTATTACCAAGCAGGTAAACAATCATCCTGGAGACTGGGATAAGTACCTACTACCAGCTTTGTGGGCCTACAGAACCTCATTCCGTACATCCTTGGGATTCACACCGTATCATCTGGTATTTGGTAAGGAAGCAATCTTGCCCATTGAAGTGCAATTACAAAATTTCAGAGTAATGGCAAGCCAACTTCAACGGCCCAACATGCATTTGAGAGATCACATCATCGACTTGGAAAGACTACAGCTGGATAGAGAAGAAGCAATAAATTATTATGCGGCATAAGCAGAGCACAGACAGCTTAGCTTTAACCAGCATCTTCGGCAAAAAAATTTGAAGAAAGGAATGTTGGTGCTCCGCTACAACAATCGCTTCGACACACGCAAAGATAAGAAACTCCTACTCCGATGGGAAGGCCCTTTCATCATCAGGAAAAAGTATGCCAATGGAAGCTACCAGCTTATGGAAGCTGATGGAAAACTTCATAAAACCAGGGTAAATGGTTGGCGACTCAAACCTTATTTTCTTCGATTTGACCAAGCTCCACCTATCGACATTCCAAATGAGGATACACCATCAATCGCCACCTCCGACGACAATGATCAAACGGATGAGTTAGAGGCATGAATGCCTCTAGCCAAAGGGGAGGGTTAATGATAGCCGATTTTCAAAAAATCAAAGAAAAAAAAAGGAAAAAATTTATTTTTCCTCTGCGGGAGCCTTGGCAACACCGTCGGAAGGCTCGGCAATGCCCTGGTCCACCTCACGGCCCTAGCTCGTTCATACCCCAGCCTAGCAGGCCGCCATTTTCCCTATGCACCTCCCTCTTCCCCTCTCTCCCTTCTCGTCATTCATATTCTCTCTCTCTCTCTCTCTCTCTCTCTCTCTCTCTCTCTCTCTCTCTCTCTCTCTCTCTCTCTCTCTCTCTCTCTCTCTCTCTCTCTCTCTCTCTCTCTCTCTCTCTCTCTCTCTCTCTCTCTCTCAGCCCGTGGCGGCCCACATGGCGCAGTGCTCGGCCATCCTCCCTCTCTATCTCCTTCGTTGCCTGCAAGAAGCCTAAGTCTCTCTCTCTCTTCTTCACCATCTCTCTCTCTCTCTCTCTCTCTCTCTCTCTCTCTCTCTCTTATCTACACACACACTTACACACACACACTCAGCCTTACCTTCCCATTCCCCTGGCCCACTACTCCATCTCCCCTCTCGTCCACATCCCTTTGGCCTCACTCTCCTCCCCATACCCCCCCTCCATTGTTTTCTTCCCACCTCTGGCGGACCACCAGCCTACCACCCCCCCCCCCCCCCCCTAATCTTCCCCTCCCCTTGAGAGAGCGGCCACGTAGGCAATAGGAGAGAATCTCTCTCTCTCTCTCTCTCTCTCTCTCCTCTCTCTCTCTCTCTCTCTCTCTCTCTCTCTCTCTCTCTCTCTCTCTGTTGTGTGTGTGTGTGTGTGTGTGTGTGTGTGTGTGTGTGTGTGTTCACTTCCCCTCCACCTACCCCCTCCCCCTATCTTCCTCACCCCACTCACACCCTCTCTCTCACTCGGTGGGAACCCACGGTGGGAACCCACCATGACTCTCTCTCTCTCTCTCTCTCTCTCTCTCTCTCTCTCTCTCTCTCTCTCTCTCTCTCTCTCTCTCTCTCTCTCTCTCTAGGTCAAAAGAGTGGACTGCTGTCTACTAGGTCAAAAAACGGCTGCGTTTTTTGAGAGAGAGAGAGAGAGAACTCCGATTTGGGTGATCTATAGCCTCAATCGAAGAGCACAAAGTCCTCTATGCATTGATGTAAAGACATAAATTTTCAGAGTTATGGAAGGCATTTCTGTAGCAGCATTTCCGAAGTGAACAGGTTCAACAAAATTGATTCTCATCTCCTATTTTACATACAATGTCTTCCGGCACTCGCAAGGGTTCTTCTTCTTCAACAAGGTCCACAACCATTGTGGAAAATGATCCAAAATCTCCCAAGTGTGGAGATAGCAACACAACCACCCAACCAACGACATCGGAAACCATGATCATGGCGTACTTGGTATCATTGCAAGAGACCGTAAACAAACAAGGCGAAGACTTACGAGCACTTGCAATGGAGAATGGCACACTAAGGGTACTTGTGGTTGAGAATGAGAATCTCAAGAGGACACTTGAGATGCAAACAACACATTTGATGCAACTTGAAGAGGAAGTCAAGGAATGTAATCGCTCTCTTGTGGACTTGAATGCTTTGAAGGAGCGGATGAGCAAAGTAGAGCAAAGGGAGAACGGCCAATTGTATGCACCATGCCGGATGAGACCAAGGGAAAGATTATCCTTGATAATAGTTGGATCTATTTGAGGGATACAAAATGTTTTGTATGTGAAGACCGCACTATTAAGCAACAAAATATGCGTCGCAAGGCATATGAGGAAAAGAATAATAAAAACAAGGATATCTCTCATGAAGAAAATGTGCCCAAGGAGGAGGCAAGTCTCTCAAGAAAATAGGGATGCGTGACCTATGAGACCGAGTTACAATTGAAAATATGCTTTTGGAATTGTAATGGATACCCATGGAATGCGGGGGTTGGCATTGATGAACTAACAAGCAAAGCCGATGTTGTACTTCTTGTTGAAACTTGGGAGCATGATACACAAAGGATTAACGGCTTGGAGGATTACAATGTACATTCATTGATGTGGTCAAAGAATCTCAAGCAACGAAGAGGACAAGGAGGGTTAGCATGTATGGTTAAGAAAGGATTGGAAGATTTTGTATCAATTGTGAAAGATGACAAGTACAAACGTTATGTATGGCTGAAAATTATGACACCAAAAAGAGCACCCATTTTTGTAGCCGGTTGCTACATTCCTCATCATGATTCTCCCTTTTATGCTTGCATGGATAGAGATCAACCATTTTTTGATTTTGAAGAGGACATTGCTTATTTTAAAGGTGAAGGTGATGTTATTGTATTTGGGGATATGAATGCTCGCACAAAAACATTGCAACATGATACTCAACAATTTGATATGCCATACATTTCAAGGGAGTTGGAGGAAGTTCACTTGTATGATCGTACTTCAATGGATGAGAAAGAGCCGGATCACTATGGAAAGTTACTTTTACACATGTGTAATAGCACGGGTATGCTCATTGCCAATGGTGTATCTTTGTGGAGTGGAACCAATGGATTTACATGTAGGAGACATAATGGGGATAGTGTGATTGACTATATACTACTCTTTGAAGCCATCATGTATCGCATAAAGAGTTTTATGTTTGGTCAATGGACCCCGGAATCCGACCATCGCACCTTATGTATTGACCTTTCATGTGGAGAAGCCACTAAGCATGATAATCTCAGCCAAAGAAAAGAGAAGTTATCACTATGTATGGATTTCAAACGGGCACCAATGTACATTGAAATGGTTGAGCAAAAATTATGGATGACAAAGCTTCAATGTGATGCACCATTGGAAACTAAATGGAAAGCTTTCAAGAAAGCTATTTGTTCTTGTGCGAAAGAATGGTTTGCCATAAAGCATCTCCATGGTATCAACAAAGATAGATCACGCAAAAGGTGGTTTGATAAAGAATGTCAAGATGCTCAAAAGTCCTTGATAAAGCTTGATGCAACTATGGACAAAGACAACTATCAAAGTCATTTGCATACATACAAGGCATTGATTCAAAAGAAGAGAAGAAGATGGGAAGTAAAGCAACAAGAATTTCAAGTCCAAGAAAAGACACATGCATGTGGAAGATTTTGGAGAAACTTGAGAGGCAAGCGGGTTGAGAATTTTGGTAACTTGAGTCTAGTGGATATGTACACACATTGTAGGCAATTATATGAGCAAGCAAATACTGAAAAAATGTCATTTTATGGTTCACTCCCATGTATGCCGTCTTTTTTTTTACTATTGAGGATGTATGTGGTGGGCTTGAAAAGTTGGCCACTCGCAAAGCGGGAGATCTTCAAGGTATCAAGCCGGAGATGATCAAATGGACGGGAGATTTTACCCATGAGTGGATGTGTGATATGTTCAACCTTGCACTTCAACATGGTATGCCTTATGATTGGAGTACTAATTGGGTTAACCCTTTGCATAAAGGAGGGGATGTAAAGAATGTAAGCAACTACCGGACTATAATGATTGGGTCTCTTATGGCAAAGTTGTTTGGGTGCATAATGGAGATGAAATTGAGTGATTGGGCTGAAGAGAATGACAAGCGTGCAAAGGGACAAGCGGGTTTTCGTCGATGCCATAGCACCATTGATCATCTTGTCACTCTTCGTGTTCTCATGGAGGAAAGTCGGTTGAAAGGCAAGCGATTGTATTGTTGTTTTGTGGACTTTAAGAAAGCCTTTGATATGATTCCACGTAACAATTTGTGGAGAAGGATGGAAGAACTCCAAGTGCCAAGTGAGTTTATGCTTGCGGTTTCTCGAATCTATGAGAAGGTGATTTGTCAATTGTGCATGGGAAGAGAAATTTCAAAAAAATTTGTAAGCACTATTGGGGTTAAACAAGGATGTCCATTGTCACCAACTCTCTTTGGTCTATGCATCGATCAATTGGAACAAATGGTACTTGACTTTATACAAGAAGAAGGCATTGAAGAGGTCACTATTTGCAATGCGGTAATCATGCTTTTGTTGTATGCGGATGATGTAGTGCTTCTAGCACACACTTTAGAAGATGCACAAAAGCTTATGGTTGTCCTTGAGAACTTTTGCTTGCATAGTGGGCTGATTGTAAATGAATCCAAAACAAAGGTTATGCTTGTGAAAACCAACCATAAGGAGAAGCCATGCATTGTGTACAACAACGAGACACTTGAAGTTGTTGAGAGCTTTAAGTACCTTGGCCTTGAGGTTCCATCCAATCACAAGTGGCATGAATGTGCTATGCGTCGTTTGGAAGCGGGAAAGAGAGCATATTATGCATTTGAGAAGATGTGTAATGCGGGAAACATCAAGTGTTGGGTTCTCAAGAAGTATCTTTTTGATGCATTGGTGACACCGGTTCTTCTTTATGGAGTTGAAGTGTGGGGTGGGAGCATCTCAAAGTCTACTTGGAAAGAGTTTGAGAATGTCCAAAAGCCTTTGCTTACAAACTTTCTCCAAGTTAAGACACAAACACCATATATGCTCCTACTTCTTGAGTCGGGATCTCTTCCAATTGAGGTTATGGGAATGGAAAGGGTTGTGGAGTACATGATAAAGATGCGTCAAAACCCCTCACATCGACTTCCTACAATTGCATGGGAAGCAAGCAAAAAAGTTCAAAAGACGCATAAAAGCAAGATCTTGAGCACGGGATGGATGCAAGACATAAAGAAGTGGTTTGGGAGATGGGATGCATTACACTTGCTACATGATGCTTCAATTGACTCTCAAGTGAATGAAGTTTTTCTACAACGCCAATGTATTACGGCTTGGGAGAAATCCGGTGGGTCACGCTTCATACATTACACCACCTATATTGCCCCCAACTACAAAACCATGTTCTTCGCTGAGAGAGGAAACCGTACTCACACTTACATGCTTGAGCCTATTCCCTTGTCCGCGATACGCACTATCGCAGCAATTCGGCTTAGCTCCCATTTCCTTCGATGCGAGATAGGGCGTTGGGGCAATGGAGAAGAGTCAAATCGATTGTGCACATCATGCTCACTGCAAGTTCGAGAGTCTGAGTACCACACACTACTAGAGTGCTCAGCTTTTGATCACATCCGAACTTGCTTCTCTCACATTTTCAGCCATAACTTAGACCTACACACTTTCCTCTCCCAGCCAAAGTGTGGGCTCTCCATTACGACTCTCATCACTACAATTTTGGAGCATCGAGAGTCACTCATCAGCCATACACATACTACATCACATGTAACTTTGGTCCCATAGGTCATATTTGACCTCCGAGGACGATAATAAAATCTCTCTCTCTCTCTCTCTCTCTCTCTCTCTCTCTCTCTCTCTCTCTCTCTCTCTCTCTCTCTCTCTCTCTCTCTCTCTCCAACCATAGTTCCCTTTTTTTTCCCTCATTGACTATCCCCCCCCCTCGTCTCGCCCTCTGTCCGCTCCAGGCCTCCGGGCCTCGCGCTCGCCCACACACCCTTGCGCGCCCTCAGCATCACCACAGCCACACACACACACACACACACACACCCTATCTCCCTTTCCCTCCCTCACCACCTCACCCCACTCTCTCTCTCTCTCTCTCTCTCTCTCTCTCTCTCTCTCTCTCTCTCTCTCTCTCTCTCTCTCTCTCTCTCTCTCTCTCTCTCTCTCTCTCTCTCTCTGTAGGCTTGCTTCTCTCTCTCTCTCTCTCTCTCTCTCTCTCTCTCTCTCTCTCTCTCTCTCTCTCTCTCACACACACACACACACACACCCTCCCCTCTCCACACACAGCGCCCTCTCTTCGTCTCTCTCCCCACCTCTCATCCTCGCATTCCCTGCTTTCAGCAGGTAAACAATCGGGAAGAAAAAAATTTTATATATATATATATATATATATGTATATATATATATATATACACACACACACAATATACTCCCCCCTCGTTCACACGCACGCTAATATGCACATACATACATCCATACACATACACACACACTCGCGCGCACACGTATACATATACACACACGCCTACCCACACTCACCCATACACAGTACACGCACGCGTATATGCACACAACCCAAAAACAACATAAAAAATGAAAACTTGAACGACATCGACATCAACAAAAGAAAGAGGGCGACCAAATCTCGCGTCGCCAACACCAAAACAAGCAAAGGCGCCGAAGGCATGCCCCGGCCAGCACCGAAAGGAGGTAACTCAAAACATCTCGGATTCTCACGACAAAAACCGACTCCAGCAGCACTAAAACCTCACACCGACCACCCGAACTATCGACAAAACCCGTGTAAATACCCTAATACCCCACTCTTCCCTAATAACCTAGCCATGGCTAGTGGATTGTAAAAAAACTTTTCCCAACCCCACTCTTTCTCTCTCTATCTATACCTTCTCTCTCTGTATTTCTCTTACTAAAGAGGCATCTAGCCCTTCTACAGCGACCAAAGGATATTTGCAATGAACAGTGGGTAAGGAACACCTCTCAAGCCTCTATAAAGAGGCCTCCGCTTAGCACAAAGACACAATACACAGGGGAGAGGAGACACCCAAGAGAGAACACTCAAGTGAAGGAGGGGCATACTAGCTCCATGCATTCTGTATTGTAAGCACCACTAAGCACGTAGTGCACCCATGCTTGAGAGCTAATGGCATCATGTTTGGTTGCAATCTTTGGGCACTTAGCATTGGCAGCATCACCATTCTCCCCATGATCCACCACACCTCATTGAGTTACTAATCACGGCCACTCTATGCACGTGAGGTAGTCGTTACTCTCCCACCAAGCAACATGAGCACGCTTGGATTGAAGGTATCAACACCATGCCACCTTGGCCCGCTCTCAATGTTGGTGATTGAGGTCGTCGGTGGTTGCATCGTCTTGTTGTTCTCCCTCAACTAACCCTCCCGCTAATTCCAACCTCGTCGTGCACCATATGGCACTCGTATCTCATGTTGCATCCCAAATGCCAAGAGCCAGGTTTGTAGTCATCAAGACCACCACTTGTAAGTATCTTCATCACCAATAAAGGGGTGTAATTTGGCTTGATCTTTGGGGTCCATCCTCTATTCTGAATTCACATGGTTACGGGATGTTTCGTCTCTTGTCGTGCTCCATCATGTGCAATCTCTTCCGCCAGTCAAAGTGCCCTGTTCCGAGCTTTTCACATCTCTCTCTCGTGCACATACTAATGACTTGTGATGAGGAATTTCTCTACATGTGAATGGTTGTTACACCACCATTTCGTGTTGACTACCTAGAGAGCATTTCATGTTTGCTACCCTAGGTCATGTATGTTTGCGTCCTAGCCGCATTTATGCTAGGTGGTGCCCCTTCCTACCCATAGTATCACTCCTACCTCGAGATGATGCTTGGGGATGTTCAGGCTATGTGTGGTGTAGAGGCCACCCCATATGGCATGTCATTTCCGGCCATCAGTAGTAAACTGGTAAAATTTAGATGTCCAAAACATGCATGCCAAAGTTTTGCATATGAAACAACCTTTGAATCCACAAGTGCAATTGCAAAAAATTTCCCATTCTTGTCATAAAAATTGAGCTTATTTAGCCCATGACACAAAATACTAGATGCAAAAATTTCATTACCAAAATTCAGATCATGAATTGTGCATCTGCCATCCACAAATTTGACTAGAAGGCCAAGTCTTGCAAGTGCAGATACAGACAAAAGATTCTTTTTGATCGCCGGTACATAAAGTGCATTAACAAGTCTAAAAGAACTTCCATTCACAGTAGGAAGCACAATCTTTCCAACTCCCTCTAGGGGGGTCACTATATGTAAAACCTATATATCACATGTGTTCAAGGACTATTTATAAAACCCCTTAGCTTTAAATTTCTCACCAATAAAAGGACTCTTTCCCTTTTCAATCTATAAATTCTATCTCAAGGGCATTTTTTCAATATCCTTTTGTATATGAAATTGTGAGGAAATGTAGGATAAAATAATCCCTACTATTGAACCCATGTGATAAGCATTTTTTAATTATAGTGATCCCCTTGAGCCAACTCTCTTGACCAGGTAAGAGGCACTGTTAGCACAAGTGATCATATTCCTATGAGGGACAGCCTCAAGAGAGGTAAACAAGTCACAATGTGAAGTAATGTTTTTTGTACAACCATTATCAAAGTACCAAACATGTGACTCTATAATATATGCATCATGGACAGAAGGATCATAAGTGCAATCTATACTAAATACCCATTTTACATCTACATCAATATCAAAATATCCATTTATAGAGGATTTTGCAATGGTTACTGAAAGGGCGGTGGTAATGCGTGTGCTAGTCTCCACCCAACCGTCCTATCTTATAGCCTCCCCCTAGCGTACACACTGTCTCCCCATGGTGGTGGCCTTGCCCATAGGACCCATGTCCTTACATTACCCCCCCCTTCCCCTTGGAGAATCATTTCGTCCTCAAAAACGAACGTGGGAAAACGTTTCTTAAGTGCGGAGACATTCTCCCATGTAGAACCTTCTTCAGGTCTATCTAACATTTTACCAACACTTGTCGTCTAACATGATGTCTGGTGCAAAGCTCATGAGAATCCAAAATCTTTTCGGGCTCATGAGGAATGCTTGCCGATTTGATCAGGTCAGCTAACACACCTATGTCAATGACATTATCATTCTGTCCTAGCTATTTTCGTAAACGGCTAACATGAAAAACAGGATGAACTCGTGAGTGCTCTGGGAGAGCTAACTTATAGGCCACTTGATCTATACATTTAATAATGGTAAACGGTCCACCATAGCGTAGTGAAAGTTTAGCAACTTTTCCCCTCTTCAGACTTTCTGAATGCTTCAAAACTTTGAGGAACACCTTGTCTCCTTCTTCAAAAGTAGTAAGACGACGATGCTCATTTGCGTACTTCTTATATCAATATTGAGCTTGCTTAACATTCTGTCGAGCAATTCAAAGCTTTTCAAAATGGTCTTGGAGAAAATTCTTCGCTTGTTGTATCTTCGCCTTAGCCAACCCCACCGTAACTGTGTCGAGAAATTTCCGGTCTTGCCAGGAAAGCACCGGGCTTATGGCTGTGAGAGTTTACGAGAGAACTCAACAAAAACTATATGAAGGAGTTAAACCATAGATGCCATGAAGACTAAGGTTTGGAAAGAAGTGCAATCAAAGAAGACCCACTCTTTCTCTCTTGCACTCACACACACAAAGAAAGAACACAAAAGAGAATGTCAAAACAACACAAAGATGAAAACATCAAGGCTATGGTCATATCGTATCATGGGTAGTATGAAAGGGTTAATAGATGAGTAAATGGCATTCAATCTTGGCTGACCAAATAGGCTACGAATTGTTCTTTGGAATTGTAGTTTTGTGCTTACCATAATATATATTTTTTGTCTAGTGATTGGGATTAATTGTGTGTACAAATCCTCTTGGTTCATAGCAAGATAAGTACGCTTACATCAAAAGAAAAATTATAGTCTATGAGAGGTAGTATGATGGGATCCGATGATAGAAGTATTTCATTGAGCATTTCTGGGTCAAAAAGAAACACTATATGTTGTTGAAAGTGTATTTTACGGCTAATCCATACGTTAATTCTAATAGATCGTACAGAGTGAAAGCGATAGAAATTATCATCATGTGGATTATTCATCTAGGATAGTATGTGAGAAATGTAGATATGAGAGAAGTGAAGAGATGAGAAGTTTCCCTCCCAAGCCCTATTCTTGCCCGTAGGCAATAAGGATACTGCGGGGAGAGATGTACCTGTAGCAAAGAGAACCTAGAATTTGTAGAGAGGATGAATTACTAAGAATGAGAGAGATAGGTTTGGTTAAGGAGATGAGATTAGATACATATATATATATATATATATGTTGGATTAGAGATGAAAAAGAAAACAAGAAGAAATCAAGAAAACATCAATGTAGAACACATCTTACTTGACAAACCCTTCGGCACCATTATTGATGGAGAGAGAAGAAGAGTGGATAATTCCACTTTGATTGATACACCAAGTGCAAGACCTTCTTTGATTAGAGTTGATCTTCCAACGTTAGCTTGTTGCAAGAATGGCTAGTCTTCTTCTAGGAGAAAGTGTAGGCTTAGGCGTATGTTAATGGCTAAGTATAATTAAGCATTACTACACACTCCCTCATGAATTTCTCTCATCAATGGCTTGAATGCTTGAGTTCTTTTAAAGGAAGAAGAGGTCCCCTTTTATAGGTGAAGGGAACCCCCAAGGGTTTACACAAGAAGAGAAGAGCCAGTGTGAACAGAAACTAGAAAAGTTGGAAATGAGATGTCCCTGCATGATGTGGGCAGACTGGGGTCCAGTATTTTGATCATATCTCCTCAACCATGGCTCCAAATAAAAAAGTAAAAATATGGGCAGAAACTTCAGCTCATTACCTACAACTTCCTTTTTATATGCATTTTCCAATTCGGATTGGAACCTTGTGCAAAAAAATCATAAAAATAGGGTCCATTTCTGGCAGCAAAAGTCTTCCTGTGGTCCCCTTAGCCTAGACTTTCATTTGATTCCAAAGGACACCTCATGCCATATGAAAGAATGACATTGCTCCTTGACAAAGCTTTGTAATCATGCTTGTAATAATGCATTAAAATAAGTGTATCTTTGAAATCATGCCACCTAGTGTCCCACTAGGATTTGATTCCCCCCTAATAGCTATTTAAAAAGAAATATAAGAAAAATATGAAAATTACATAGAATATATATATATATATATATATATTGAAGTTTACCTTAGATATAGGATCTAGCTAGGGTGTGAGATGATAATGAGATAGTAGAAATAAAGAATCAATGCTTTTTGCCCCAAATTAAAGAGGCGGAGCTATTGACGCTTTTCCCATAGTATTTTCTGATGGTAAAGTAAGAATAGGTTACCCTTAAGATAAATAATAGGATGAGATAGAAAGAATATTATTATACTTAAATATGCATATGTACATTATAGAAAATATAACTATGTATCTAAAAAGTTACAAGATAACTCTTGTAGCATGCGTTCCCACTATGTACGTGTCTCAGCACGACATCCACCCCTCTAAACCTGCACATCCTCCGGTATGTGCCACATTATTTCTTTGTAAGATCAGCCCTCTTGTACATCTTCCTTGCTTTCTTCTTCACTGGATGATTCCAAAGCTTCATCTTCACTTTGATCTTTACCTGTGGTTTTCTCTTCTTCCTCATCAACATCTTCTGGATCATTGTCTCCTCTTCTCTTAAACATTTTGATCCTTTTTCCTGCAATGGGAATCTTTACTTATGTACCATCTAGTTCAGACAAGCTGTAAGTAGCATTTTCATTCACATGCTTTACAACATACGTTCCAAACCATCTTTTTGAGAACTTACGCATGATTGTGTGCTGGTTATCAAGGCTACTATCATACACTAAAACCCAGTCACCTTTGTGAATTGATTTGCTCCTGAGTCGATGTCGCTTATCAAAGTAGTCCTTGTTTTTCAACCTTGCATTTTTGAGTCGTTCTTTTGCAGCTTCAATGTCTCCAAGTCTTCTCTCTAGCTGCCTTATGCGCAATGCAAGGAGATCTTCCCTGCTAAGCCCCTCTTGCCAAGGTAGTACATTCCATGTGGGAATTGTACCTTCAATCGGCATCACTGGCTTTTGACCATACATTAGCTCCGCAGGCATGTAGCCAGTTACTGAGCTATGTGTTGTATGATCAGCCCATAAAGCATATGGTAACAGTTTTAGCCACTCACCAACTCTCCCTTCACAAGCCTTGGCCAAAGCTTTGATGATAGGAGGATGCCCTCTTTCACTCTTTCCATTGCCTTCAGGGTTGTAAGCTGTAGTAAGAGAAAGCTTGATTCCTAATCTAGAAAAGAACTCCCTTGCTTCTTCAGCATCCAGTTTACCTCGATCTGCAGTGATTTTTCCCACACAACCATAATGGCAAATCACCTCTTCAAGAAGGAATTTGCACACAGCTTCTGTGGTTTTATCTCTTTATGCTCTTCCTTCAACTTGGTTAGTTAGGTCATCTCCTGCAAGAACCAAGTATCTCATCTGCAAGAGTCCTAAAGGCATTGTGACTAGATCCACAACCCATTTATAGTGCATGGCTAGTGGATATGTAGGGTGCAATCCATCACGATGTCGGACATTTGAATACATTTGACAAGTTACACATGACTCTACAAATTGAGATACATCTTTATACATACCCTTCCACCAGTATTTTTCTTTCAACTTGGAGAAGGTTGCCCACACACCCCTGTGTCCAACCCATAGACTCTCATGAAACTCTTGCATGAGCTTTACTTGAGTCTCTTTTTTACATATAACCCGTTGTGGTGTAGCACCCTTTTGTTTAGGATGCTTCCACAAGTAACCATCCCTCAAAAAGTACCCATATGCTTTCCTGCATATCCTCCTGAATTCTTGTTCATACCAACCATCCTGTTTTGCTAGAGTACTCAAATAGCTTCCAATAAGAAGCCAATCACCTTCATGAAGATCTTTCAAGAACAATTCAAGTGTATTAGTCATGCAGACATAGTTACCTTTGACATGAGAGATGGAATAGAACTTTGTTCCCACATCATCTCCCTCATCAATCATCTGTGACTCATCTTCATACCTTGCCCTTGATAGCATATATGCCACTGTATTGTCTTTACCTGCAATGTGCTTGAACTCGGGATTTAAGGACTTAATGTAGGCAATCCATCGCAACATAGCAATGTCTGGCGTTGAGCAGCTTGTAATCATCCCAAGAAGTGGTAGACAATCTGTTTCTACAACCACACATGCACCAATTAGGTACTCTTTCCCACTTTTCAAGGTTGTAACCATACCCCATAACTCTCTCTTTATCTGTGGATAGTTTCTTTGGCGAGCACTTAGTACCTTTGCTCCAAATCTTACCATATACATGTGTCCTTCTTTGTCATCTTGCCCTATTTCCCATCCAATCCCTGAGGACTGGTGTCTATTGTCACAATTACTGGCCTTTGACACTCATAGTCTACCTTTCTCAAAGTTGTTGTTGACTGGAGCAACTCCTTTAGCTTTTTCATGGATTTTACATGTGCTTCTGTCCATTTAAACTTTTGATTCTTTCTAAGCATCTGATAAAGAGGATCAACTACATATGCATAATGTGGAATCCAAATAACATAGAAGACACATGCTCTCAGAAACCTTCTAACCTCAGTGATGCTAGTGCATGTTTCTTTCATTCTTTGGATGGCATCTACCTTTGTTGGACAAGGTTTCGTACCATATGGCCCGCACATGTGCCCCACAATGAGCACTTCATTGACACCAAACATAGACTTTTTCCCTGACAAGGTAAGATTGACTTCTTCCAACCTAGATAGAATTTTATCACAATCATTTATGTGATCTACCACAAACATGCGACATCCCTTGAGATCCAAAGCTTCATCTTTGTCACTTTCTTCACATCCTTTGATAGGCAAATCATCAATGAAAGGCATTGTGATTTGAGGAATAAAGTCACGTAAGACCTTATTCATCCCATTCATCATATGTGCAACTGAGTTGGTTGCTCCCTGTGGCAAGGTACACATCCTTATCAAACCCAAAGGTGTCCTCATGGTTGTCAAGTCTCTGCTTTCGATTGCAAGCTGAAATTGATCATACCCTGAGTAGAGATCCCCCATTGAGTAGATTGCCCTCCCTGCAAACGCCTCTGCAAACTCATCCACAATTGGACCTATACCTACATTTCTAATTGTCACCCTGTTCAGTGGTTGCATATCTTGGATGAAGCGTAGAGAACCATTCTTCTTTGGAACTATGAACCACCTGTTTGAGTATGGAGCACAAGAAGGCTCTAAGATTCCCATTTTGATTTTCTCATTCAGTAGCTCTACTAACTTTGGGAAATGAGCCTTTGGAATCGGAATAGGCCGTGGATTCCAAGGTACATGAGGTATTGTGAAAATTACCATAGGAGCTACAATAGAAGGATCAACACATCCTATCTCATGTGGCTCAAATGCAAAAGCCTTACCATGCTTTGAAAGCATTTCTTTGAAGCACTTTGTTTCCTCCTGTGTTAGAAACTCCTCACGACCAATCTGCAACTCTTAGAAAGACTCCTTTGTGAAGGTATGCCCAATATTTTTAGGATTCCTCAAACTTGGTTGTAAAGAAGCTTGCTCAATCTTTTCCCTATTGTTGGGTGGTAAGGGTGAAGCTACTGGTTTCACCTTCTTTGCTACACTCTTGTATTTAGTTTCAACATGGACTTCTGGGCCAACTGTTTGGTTTTCTTTAAAAGCTTCTATTACTTGATAAATTTCCATAGAGCAAACTTCCACAACTTCATTTTCAAGATGCAAACTAGACCCCATTATAGCATCAAGCTCACCCATAGTATCTACAAAAGAAACTTGTTCACACAAACCCAAAACATTTTAAGTAGGCTCTAGCAACCCACTCTTTTTCATGCCTATTTGTACATTATGCACATATTGCCTCTCACATCTCTTCAAATCTTCAAGTTTTGTAAAACATACTGATCCATTCCTTGTTACCAAGGAGCTCGTTGAGAAATTTTCACCTATTTTTGGATCATGCGAGACCCTTTTTCTTTCTGTACCACTGCAATCTCGCTTTACAATGGTACTTGGCCAAAACCCATCATTTCTCTATGATCATGAAACTCTTTGCTCACCTTTGGTAGAGGATGTTCTCTGAGGTTGTCACGATTTCTTTCATGGTTAACACAAACTGTGAGAAATTGGACAGCTCGTTTACCATCTTTGCTACGTATCCTAGCATATACTGAACCATCATCCATTACCTTTGTTTCCATTCGAACTCCCACGATGTAGGGTTGTCCAAGGATGAGATGATATGAAGATGTATCCTGTACAAAGAAGTTTTGGTCAATCTTTACATCACCTATTGTCACCTTCACACCTGGACATGCTGCATACAATTCACCGGATGAATTGTTTTCCACTTTTACCATCCAGCCATGATCTGTGTCCATTGGCCATTTGCACTTGTTGTAGAGACTCTTTAACATTATGTTTATTTCTGAACCATGGTCAATCAAGGCAACAAATGGCTCTTCAAGGTCACCTACCTCGACCAAAGTTTCTGTAGTATCCCTTGACCAGTGACTTCGTGAATAGTAGCTCCTAGGAATATCTTCAACTTCTTCATCATCATTTGAGAAATGCACTTGCTTCACTCTCCCACTAGATTGGTAGCATCCTACCACATCTCCATCCTCCTCCTTATTTTGCAGCTGCATCCCTTGTGTCTTTGAGGTTTCCCCTTCAACCTGTGGACGAGAAACTTCAGCAAGGGTTTGCCTCTTCCTCTTGATGATGTCAATGATCTCCTCATGGAATCCACGCTTTGCAATGCCAAGAACTTCTCCCAGAGTAAACTCAATCTTGCTATTCAAGATCCTTTCCTCCAAGACTTTCTTTAAATTTGTAGCAACCTCAATATCAGATTGTAGTTTATAAGTTGGGCCTTTTGTCTTACCTTTTGTTGGCTCTTTCTTCTTTCCTATGGTAGATTCCTCCATGAGTACTTCAGGTGGAGATGCTCCTTGTGTTGAGGGTGTTTGAGAGGAATCGAGTCGCTTCTTCCCCCACTTCTAGAAGCTCTTTTTGATGGTCCTTCATCAGCATTTTCATGTCTGCGGTTCTCTTCTACAATTGCCTCATTTTGTTGGCATTTTGTAATGTAGGCATGCACTGACAATGAGTCCACTGGATCATTCCATCTTGTTTCTAGACGTATGCAATCACCTGCTTCATGTAGAATCTCTTTTGTAAGCTTTCCCTTTTTAGCTAATTGCATGACCTTTGGCCAAATTTGACCATGATGGTCACTCACCTCTTCATCACAAAAATAATCAATTTTTACTCCATAAGTAGCTGCCTCAACTGAAGAGGTGGCATGCTTAGTTGCCATATCTTCAACTAAGGTTTGCATTCCCCCCTTCCCAAAGTTAGTTCTCAAGGGTAGACCTATCTCTCTTAAGTGGATTTTACCATTTTTAAAAAAGACAACATCTTTTGACAAAGCATCACTAAAATCATCACAATCCCTTCTTACATGGTCTGTACTATCACACCAAATACATCTATTAACAAACCCTTCTTTGGGCTGTTGTCTTTGCCTAGGAAGTGGTCCTGATGGTTGGCCTTTTTCTTCAAGCTTTGCAAGCTTCACCTTCAAGTCACGCATTCCCTTCACAAGCTCATCTAGCATGGACTCATCAAACTTAGGAGCGATAAAAGTAGGCTTTACCATTTTGTCAGAAGTTGAGGTGGAAGGACTTGTAGTGTTTACTACCATCTTGTTCCTTCTTCTTTGTCGTTTGGCAAGCAGTGAGACAGTACCTTCAACCTCATTCCAGTCGGTCTTTAGTCCTTGCTTAGCATCTTTATCTTCAAGAAGAAGCTCCAAATTTTCTTGAAACTCTTTACCTGCAGCTTGTAAGAAAAGATCTGTCTTCTCTGCATCTAGTGTGGCCCTTTCTATCCTTGTGAGTTGTGCATAGCGCCGCTCAAATTCCCTAAGTAGCTCTGTTATTGATAGTCCTTGCTTTGGCTTGACTACCCATTCTAAGAATGTCCTTTTGGTCACTCTATCAGAGTCCTCCATGAAATATTCCTCCTTTAAAGCTACTTTGAGTTCTTCCCAGTTTCTCCCATGCCCATCTTTCATTCCCCTAACATGTTCTCTAATTTCTGGAGCAACAACCAGCTCAAAGCTTTGAATAATCTCACCTTCTGACACGCGATGTAGCTCCATCTCCTTCACATACTCGCGTAAGTACTTGGTTACATCTTTGCCATTGAACTGATCCATTCTGTTGACGACCGCTTGTATGGCCTTTGTTGCTGAAATCTCCCTTCTTTCAGTAGCATGTTGTTGTTGCATGAACATTGCAAATGCTTGGAACATTTGCATTGTTGCTGGGTCAAAATGCATACCCTGTTGCTCAACATGATCGCCCATGGTTACCCACAAACTCTCACCCTGGCAGTTTCGCGTCGGGTTCACCAAAAATATGTCGAGAAATTTGCGGTCTTGCCAGGAAAGCATCGGGCTTATGGATGTGAGAGTTTGCGAGAGAACTCAACACAAACTATATGAAGGAGTTAAACCATAGATGCCATGAAGACTAGGGTTTGGAAAGAAGTGCAATAAAAGAAGACCCACTCTTTCTCTCTTGCACTCACACACACAAAGAAAGAACACAAAAGAGAATGTCAAAACAACACAAAGATGAAAACATCAAGGCTATGGTCATATCGTATCATGGGTAGTATGAAAGGGTTAATAGATTAGTTAATGGCATTCAATCTTGGCTGACCAAATAGGCTACGAATTGTTCTTTGGAATTGTAGTTTTGTGCTTACCATACTATATATTTTTTGTCTAGTGATTGGGATTAATTGTGTGTACAAATCCTCTTGGTTCATAGCAAGATAAGTACGCTTGCATCAAAAGAAAAATTATAGTCTATGAGAGGTAGTATGATGGGATCCGATGATAGAAGTATTTCATTGAGCCTTTCTGGGTCAAAAAGAAACACTATACGTTGTTGAAAGTGTATTTTACGGCTAATCCATACGCTAATTCTAATAGATCGTACAGAGTGAAAGCGATAGAAATTATCATCATGTGGATTATTCATCTAGGATAGTATGTGAGAAATGTAGATATGAGAGAAGTGAAGAGATAAGAAGTTTCCCTCCCAAGCCCTATTCTTGCCCGTAGGCAATAAGGATACTGCGGGGAGAGATGTACCTGTAGCAAAGAGAACCTAGAATTTGTAGAGAGGATGAATTACTAGGAATGAGAGAGATAGGTTTGGTTAAGGAGATGAGATTAGATACATATATATATATGTTGGATTAGAGATGAAAAAGAAAACAAGAAGAAATCAAGAAAACATCAATGTAGAACACATCTTACTTGACAAACCCTTCGGCACCATTATTGATGGAGAGAGAAGAAGAGTGGATAATTCCACTTTGATTGATACACCAAGTGCAAAAACTTCTTTGATTAGAGTTGATCTTCCAACGTTAGCTTTTTGCAAGAATGGCTAGTCTTCTTCTAGGAGAAAGTGTAGGCTTAGGCGTATGTTAATGGCTAAGTATAATTAAGCATTACTACACACTCCCTCATGAATTCCTCTCATCAATGGCTTGAATGCTTGAGTTCTTTTCAACGAAGAAGAGGTCCCCTTTTATAGGTGAAGGGAACCCCCAAGGGTTTACACAACAAGAGAAGAGCCAGTGTGAACAGAAACTGGAAAAGTTGGAAATGAGATGTCCCTGCATGATGTGGGCAGACTGGGGTCCAGTATTTTGATCATACCTCCTCAACCGTGGCTCCAAATAAAAAAGTAAAAATATGGGCAGAAACTTCAGCTCATTACCTACAACTTCCTTTTTATATGCATTTTCCAATTCGAATTGGAACCTTGTGCAAAAAAATCATAAAAATAGGGTCCATTTCTGGCAGCAAAAGTCTTCCTGTGGTCCCCTTAGCCTAAACTTTCATTTGATTCCAAAGGACACCTCATGCCATATGAAAGCATGGCATTGCTCCTTGACAAAGCTTTGTAATCATGCTTGCAATAATGCATTGTAAAAGGAGACTGTAATGTTGATGTTGATGCAGAATGGGCTTTTAGTGCAAAGTGCATTTACAATCCTGTTGTCCACGATGCATGCTTGTCAGTTGTGCTACAGATTCACATGTGTGGTATTTCAACAGTGGTGCTACAAAGCACATTACCTCACATCGTGAATTGTTCACCTCTCTCTAGTATGTCCCTCATGGGAATTCAGTCACTTGTGCCAACAATGCCTCTTATCCGGTTCAGGGAGTTGGAAAGATTGTGCTTAGTCCTGCAAATGGCAGTTCTTTCATACTTGTTGATGCACTTTATGTACCTGGGATCAAGAAGAATCTCTTGTCTGTATCTGCACTTGATAGAGTTGGACTTGTAGTCAAATTTGTGGATGAGAGATGTACAGTTCATGATCTCAGTTTTGGTTATGAAATTGTTGCATCTGGGCTTTTGTGTCGTGGGCTGTATAAGCTCACTTTATATGACAAGTGTGGACAAAATTTTGCAAATGCAGTTGCAGATTCAAGAGCTATTTCACATGCAAAACTTTGGCATGCATGTTATGGTCATCTAAATTTTGCAAGTTTGCTGCGTTTGCAAAAATCTGATATGGTTGCTTCTTTGCCACCTCTTGAAGCACCTGTCAAACATGTTTGTGAAGGCTGTATTTTGGGTAAGATGCAGCGTTCTAAGTTTCCAAAGGATGGTTTAGTTCGGGCCACATGAACCTGCAGCTTGTGGCATACTGATGTTTGTGGGCCCATGCAAATTCCGTCCTTGGGCAATTACCTTTACTTCGTGACTTTCATTGATGATTACTCCAGTCAAAATGGCTGGTGCACACTTTGAGTGACAGTAAATTGGATGCACCTTTGTCTAGTCATACTCATTCAGACTCTTGCCATGCATCTTATGCATCAGATTGTTATGTTTTGGCTGTGTCTAGCTTACATGATGTTGAGGAGCCTCTGTCTTTTGATGAAGCACAGAATTCGGAAAATTGGATGGTTGCCATGCAATCAGAATATGATGCACTTATAGAAAATGACACATGGACTTTATGTGATTTGCCTCCTGGAAAAAAGGCCATTGGTATGAAGTGGGTTTACAAGTTGAAACGCAAGCCAGATGGTGAGATCGATCACCATAAGGCTCAACTTGTTGCAAAGGGTTATGCACAACAAAAAGGAATAGATTATGAAGAGACTTTTGCTCCCACTTGTCGTATGACTACTGTGCGTTTTCTATGTGCATTGGAAGCTCATTTTGGTTGGGATATACATCAATCAGACATTGTTACTGCTTTCTTGAATGGTGACATATTTGAGGAAGTTTATGTAACACAGCCTCGCGGTTTTGTCAAGAAAGGACAAGAGGACAAAGTGTGCAAATGTAACAAGGCTTTGTATGGGTTGAAGCAATCTCCTCGTGCTTGGTATGAGAAAGCTGACACTCATTTATTCAAACAAGTCTTTCGTAACAGTCCAATAGAAAGCACATTTTATGTAAAGCATGCGGGTGATGTACTTCTCATTTGGTTCTTTATGTAGATGATTTGCTGATCACTCGACCAAATGAGAGACATATTGCTGAATTTAAGGCTAATTTGAATGTTGCTTTCAAGATGAAAGATTTGGGGTTGTTGCATCATTTCTTGGGTATACAGTTTAAGCAGTGTGATGGTGGTATTACCTTGTGTCAAAAAAGTTACATAGAGACATTCCTATGTAATTTTGGACTTGAGGATTGCAAACCTATTCCCACTCCCATGGAAACACGTTTGAAATTGAGTCTTCATGACGCTGGTGATCCTGCTAATGTCACTCTTTACCAAACTGTTGTTGGATGCCCCATTTATGCATGCATAGCCCAGGGTCTAAGCATTGGCAGGCTATCAAGAGCATTTTTTGCTATCTTAGTGGCACTTTATATCTTGGCTTGTTTTATCCCAAGGGGGGATCATTGCCGCCAGATTTACATGCTTTTTCGGACTCCGATTGGGCTGGTTGTTTTGACACGCGAGTGTCACAAGTGGTTTTTGTTTCATGCTTGGCAGTTCATGTATATCATAGTTGAGCAAGAAGCAACCTACTGTGGCCACTTCGAGTTGTGAGGCTGAGTACAGGGTAGTCTTCACAGCTACGGTTGAGTGTGTATGGCTCAGACGACTTATGGCTGATTTGGGTGTTGGACAAGACACTGCCATCACTATCTACACTGACAACTAGAGCGCATTGGCAGTTGGGAGGAACCTAGTTTTTCATGCTCGCACAAAGCACAATGAGGTGCACTACCACTATGTCAGGGAGAGGCTCTCAGCAGAGCAGGAGAGATCAGCTTGGTTTATGTGCCAACAAAGGACAACCTTGCAGATCTTTTCACAAAGGCATTGTCTCGTGAGAAGCTTGAAGCTTTCCGCAAAGCTTTGGGCTTACTCCCCTTTGTGGATTGATCATGTCCTCAGGGCATGGCACTTCCCTTTACTCATGTGCCAGCTCTCGTTCACCGCATCACTCCAAGGAGGATTTGTTACCATATACATGTGGTAGTGATGTGTGTGAACACACTAGGACCGCCAGGCATTTTTTCCCTCTTTAGGAGGTTTTTTCCCTCGTGCATTATAAATACGCCCATCAATCTAGGGCTATCTATTTTTCCATTGCACACTAAGTAACACACTCTCTACTATGTGCCTTGAGCTTCCTTCGTCTTCTCCAAGCTGTGTGTGTTTCTCTGCAACCGTAATTCCAACAAGAAGTGTCAAATTCTAGCAGCTCTAGGAATACGTGTAAATGAGGTAATGCCAACTCAATTAGGTGATGAGATGGAAAGTAATTTTTATTTCTTGTTGGGGTGGTTGCTCCAATGTGTGGAAAAGGGGGGAGAGAGAGAAAACTACATAAAGCTTGCAAGATAACTAAACGTCCAAAGCCATACCACTGTGAATAATTGAATGCCTTGATGAATACATTGGTAGAGGTGGCCTCCTTTTAAAGAGGGTAACACCTCTTGGCGTCCCCTTGCCCTCACGAGTGCATGCCTTCCATGTATACCCAATCACACATTGCCATGCCCAAGGGAGTTCATCTCTTCTGCTCTTTCTTGCTGTTGTGCTCCATTCTCCTCTACAATCCCACCTGTAGAATTTATTGTTCTCTATCTTGGTAAGCATAAATATTGTTTTTTGTGTCCAAAGAGCACAATTCTTGTAACAAAACTACAAATATTATCTAAACAAAATATGTAGAGGAAGATTCAAAAACCCATATTACCAGTCCTCAAAGTTTCAAGGGGTTGAACTTATTGTTCAAGATCATACGATGACCCTTGACTTCCAACTTATGAACATGGACCGTGCTGATGTAGTTTTAGGACGGGAGTGGCTGCATGGTTTAGAAAACACATTGCACACTAGTTATGAACACAACTCCTTATCCTTTATGGCAAAGGTAAACATGTGCTTTTGCTTGGTGAGAAAAATATACCATCTGCACCTCTTATATGTATAGCCGAGCTTTCTATTTTTCAAAAAGCAGATTTAATAGATGATGTCTTTTTGTGTTGTTGTTTGTCTCCAAGTCTTGTGAATTCTCAAGAGCAAAGTGCGGTGAATTCTAGTAATGGTATGCAAAGTGCAATGAATTCTACTGATAAACAAAGTGTTAACAAATCTAGCGAGCAAAGTTCTCTCAATTTTAATTCTATAGAGCAAGGTGCAACTGTTGTAAAACAAACATTACAGGAATTACAAGATTCTCCATCCCAACATAACTCTAGTTTACTTTCTCCTTTTGCACGGAAAAAGTTGACTCACTTACTCATGGAGTATAGTGATGTGTTCTCAAGTGATTTACCACCGGGTTCACCCCCTACAGGTGATGTGCAGCATGGCATAGATGTCTTGCCAGGCACTAAATCGGTGAGTAAACCACCTTATTCTATGAGTGGTAAAGAAGCCAAGGAGGTTGAGAGTCAGTTGACTGACTACCTCGCCCGTGGTTTCATTAGACCTAGCACTTTGTCTTGGGCATCACCAATTCTATTGGTAAAAAAGAAAGATGGTACTAAGCGCATGTGCGTAGATTATCGCGGATTAAACGCCATAACCATCAAGAACAAATATCCTCTGCCAAGAGTAGATGAGTTGTTTTATCAACTCCATGGGGCAAGATCCTGTACAAAGATAGATCTTCGTTCAGGATACCACCATGTGCGTATCCTTTTACATGATATCTCAAAAACTGCCTTTAGAACACGGTTCAGGCATTTTGAAATTTTCGGTTATGCCTTTTGGTCTAACCAATGCTCTAGCTACATTTATGACACTCATGGATAGTGTCTTACATCCCTATCTTGGAAAATTTGTTGTGGTTTTCCTTGATGACATTCTCATTTATAGTAAGACTGAAGATGAACAAATAGAACACTTATGATTAGTGTTCAAACAGCTACGAGCTCACGTGTTGTATGCTAAGCAAAGCAAGTGCGATTTCTTTAAAACAAAGATACATAACCTCGGTCATGTGATCTCTTATTCTGACATCAAGATGGACACTAACAAGGTCACTGCCATTCTTCGATGGCCACATCCCAACACAGTTGAGGAGCTTCAAATATTTTTCTTCAAATATTTTTAGGCATGGTTGGATTTTATCGACAGTATATCCGTGACTATGCCAAAATCACTGTTCCTATGACAGATCAATTTAAAGCAAAAGGTAAGAACTTTTCTTGGGAAGAAGCCCAAAAACGCAGTTTCGAACAGCTCAAGGTAGCTATAGCCACTGCTCCCATCCTAGCAATTGTCGACCCACTTAAGCCGTTTGTGGTAGAGACTGATGCTAGTGATAAAGCCATTGGTGTGGTACTTCTCCAGGAGGGAAAACCTATAGCCTTTGAAAGTAAAAAGTTAGATAGAGCTCAACATAATTATTCTATTTATGAGAGAGAGCTCTATGCCATAATTCATGCTTTACGATAGTGGCGACACTATTTATATGGTATCGAGTTTGAAGTAGTTTCTGACCATGAGAGTATCAAATGGTTTACTACTCAAATAGATTTGAAGGGCCGTAAAGCTAGATGGACAGAAATCCTTCAAGATTATGTCTGTAAGCTACGATATCGCAAGGGGCGAAATAATGTAGCAGCGGATGCACTAAGTCGGACGCCTCAGATTAATTCACTTGCTTTCACGGAACTAAAGAGTGGATTTATGGTGTCATTACATGGCAAGTGTGCACAAGATCAATCATATGCTAAAGTGTGGAGTGCAATTTTAAAAAGGGATCTTTCACACTCACATGTCTCTGAACAGCCAAATCAACATGTCTCTGCACGTGCAGATAGAAACTCCAACACCCCTACTCAGGAAGAGCTTAAGCGATGGAAGAATCTTTCCATTGATGATGGCTACTTACTCCACGAAGGTAGAGTATGTGTGCCAAAGGACTCAGACACTATATTTGAATGTCACGACAGTCCAAGTGTTGGTCATCCAGGTATTCGTAAGATGTATGCCTTAGTTCGACGACTATTTTATTGGCCGAGCTTACATCATGATGTTCAAGAGAACGTACTAAATTACCAACAGTGCCAAGTTAGTAAGGCGGAGCGCCTCAAGGTAGGTGGCCTTTTACATCCTTTAGAGATTCCACAAGGTAAGTGGGAGAGTATCTCTATGGATTTTGTAGTAGGACTACCTACTACAAATCGTGGCCATCATGCCATTTGGGTAATTGTAGACCGTCTCACAAAGATGGGTCGATTCATTCCCACTAAGACTACGGTTAAAACACCAGAATTAGCATGTCTATTTGTAGAGCATATATATAAACTCTACGGTCTTCCAGCTAGTATCATTAGTGACAGAGATCAAAATTTTGCTAGCCACTTCTGGAGAGCTGTGTTCCAAAAGTTGGAAACTAAACTTAATCTAAGTACGATTGATCATCCAGAAATGGATGGTCAAACAGAAAGAGTTAATCAAGTGCTAGAGGATCTGCTACGAGCGTATGTTCGCAAGAAGCAAACCAATTGAGAAGACTACTTACCTATATTGGAATTTGCTTATAATAGTTCAAAGCATGTGACTACAGGGTTTAGTCCATTTATGCTTTTATATGGATTTCAACCTAAATCACCCGTTACGGTGGGGTTGGCTAAGGAGATACAACAAGCGAAGGATTTTCTCCAAGACCATTTTGACATGTTCTGAGTTGCTCGACAGAATGTGAAGCAAGCTCAAGATCGATATAAGAAGTACGCATATGAGCATCATCATCTTGCTACTTTCAAAGAAGGAAACAAGGTTTTCCTCAAAGTTCCGAAGCATTCAGAAAGTCTGAAGATGGGAAAAGTTGCTAAACTTTCACCACGCTATTGTGGGCCGTTTACCATTCTCAAACGTATAGGTCAAGTGACCTATAGTTAGCTCTCCTAGAGCACTCACGATTTCATCCTGTTTTTCATGTTAGCCATTTACGAAAACAGCTAGGACAGAATGATAACGCCAAGCATTCCTCATGGCCCGAAAAGATTTTGGATTCTCATGAGCTTCGCACCAGAAATCATGTCAGACGACAGGTGCTGGTAAAATGGCTAGATAGACCTGAAGAAGGTTCTACATGGGAGAATGTCTCCGCACTTAAGAAATGTTTTCCTATGTTCGTTTTCAAGGACGAAAACGATTCTCCAAGGGGGGGGGTAATGTAAGGACATGGGTCCTATGGGCAAGGCCACCGGCACGGCCGGACAATGTGTACGCTAGGGGGAGGCTATAAGATAGGATGGTTGGGTGGAGACTAGCACACGCATTACCCCCCCCCCCCCCCCCCCCCCCCCATAGGGTAGCACACAATATGATGCACCAACCGATGCCGAGAGTGCAAGGCTCGGCTCCTCTTGTAGCGTGGATGACCCATGTGAGTAGTAGCTATGCTCATATAGGAGAGGGCACAATGTCTGGATGAATTTCTCGCATGAGGTACTGCTCTTTCCAATCCAAATGAATGCCATGCACGTCTCTCGCTTTGCCCCAAAGGCACACACACACGCACATGCTTCTACTGACGTGTTTCCATGTTTGCAACTTCTCTCTCTCTCTCTCTCTCTCTCTCTCTCTCTCTCTCTCTCTCTCTCTCTCTCTCTCTCTCTCTCTCTCTCTCTCTCTCTCTCTCTCCCCAAATAAATTTCTAGCGCACAATGTCTGGATGAAGTTCTTGCATGAGGTACTGCTCTTTCCAATCCAAATGAATGCCATGCACGTCTCTGGCTTTGCCCCAAAGGCACACACACACACATACATGCTTCTACTGACGTGTTGCCATGTTTGCAACTTCTCTCTCTCTCTCTCTCTCTCTCTCTCTCTCTCTCTCTCTCTCCAAATAAATTTCTGAGCTTTATGCGAAACTTTCTTATGTTCTCATTGGTCTGGATAACCACCTAAGGAGATATTGTGCATGGCAATCCAAATAGCTTCACAATGCTTAGGAGGGAGTGGGGACTAATCTACGGGCTTGTTCCTCTTCCTTCGCTCTAAGCACGGCAGTGTCCTCTTCGTGTTGCCTCTCAGTTTCATCAATATCATCTACATCATCCTCCTCCTCATAGCTAGGGTTTGACTTGTGTGCACATTGTGTGTGTTTGCAGATAGTTGCAGCTTGGAAATCTGCTTGTACACGTGCATTTCCATGCCATCAAAGTGTATAACATGTCCATTGTTGCGATTGGCTGAATGATTTTGCATGTGATTGTTGTGAAGATCACGCCTCGTATTTGTGTGGAGCACACAACCATTTTGCATATCTTCTTGTCCTGCATCGATGCAAGAATCATGGTTGTGGGGAGCTGCCCAGTTATCCAAGTTTCTGCCATTGTTGCCAACTCCATTGCCAGTTCCATTGCTACAAGAAACACATCCATTGTTTTGCGAAAAAGGGCTTCCTCCATTGTGAGCAAGGAATCTACCACTGTTGAGGGTCATCCCCATCTCTCTCTCTCTCTCTCTCTCTCTCTCTCTCTCTCTCTCTCTCTCTCTCTCTACAATGGCCCGGACACTCTAATAGATCCACCAACATTGTAGCAGTTTGGTCTCATAGGTCATTTTGGCCTTTTAAAGCCATTTAATATAACATTTCATTTCATCTTTGTGTGTGTGGACGCTTGGAGTTCTTTGGCCAAACGGTGAGCAAATGCATGGGCAGGGAAAGGCGTCTCTCTCTCTCTCTACAGTTATCATGGGAGAGAGAGAGAGAGAGAGAGAGAGAGAGAGAGAGAGAGAGAGAGAGAGAGAGAGAGAGAGAGAGAGATGAGGACCTATTGCATTCATTGCTATGATTGTGCAACCTACAACTTGTCTAGTATTCGTTGTCCTTGCTCTCTAATCAAATCATGCATGTTTAGATTTTCAACCACGTTAGCATTTACTGTTATTATTGTGCATTATAAGAAACCATAAGCGATTTACGAATGCCAAGCTTTACAGTAAGGTTGTTGCTTTTGACGCTTGCAATTTGTGTGACGAACACCGACCAACCACTCCTCTTTAACACCTTGAACCACCAACACTGAGCACTCGTAGTGATGCTTAAGAAGAAACCTATACCCTATCGCAGTTTGCCATGTGTGGTGTCATGCTTGCCT
This sequence comes from Adiantum capillus-veneris, assembly GCF_014529385.1. Classification (NCBI taxonomy): domain Eukaryota; kingdom Viridiplantae; phylum Streptophyta; class Polypodiopsida; order Polypodiales; family Pteridaceae; genus Adiantum; species Adiantum capillus-veneris. The sequence continues at coordinate 104,148,580 of NC_140942.1, read as the reverse complement.
TTAGTAGTCCTATGTATGGTGTAGTGTGAAATTAGTGGGGAAGGAGTTTCTTGCTTCATGCTAGAAATCGGCTTTCCCCTACTTTTTGTGTCTTCTACAAGGCGTTGCCAAATTATCGTTGCCACTGGTTTGCATTGTCTTAGATGTGATTGTTCTATCGCCTCATGTGTTGCTGGTTGTTGTGTGTGATCGACCACTTGTCGATTGTACAATTTGAAGAGAATTGGGAGAGTTATGCACATGTGAGTGTGGAGAGCATGCTACTAATAAACTTATGCATGCTAGTACTCATAAACTTATGCATGCCTTTTACATTGCTAGTACAATAATATGAGCTTGTTTGCCAAAAAGGATGTAACAAATGCTACAAAGAGGTGGAAGATAGCCTGCACCTATGGTTTTAATGTAAAGCAAATGAAGACATTTTAAGGGCTTTGCAGAATATCACCAACCAAATTAATCTAAAAGCTATGGACTTCAAGGTATTCATATTGGGAAGCTGCAGAGGGCTGGACATCCCATTATGGAACATTTGGAGAGGTTTCATGCTATGATGTATATGGAATCAGAGTAATGCAACTGTATTCAAGAACCAGTCTGTTTACCCAATTTGGTTTCTAAAGCATGACTTAAAGCTCTCTGCCCTTACTCTTTGTAATAAAGTCCAAGAAGCTCTCCCTAAGGATCTTTCTGTCTCTTCCATCCTACAATCAATCAATAAGATAGCAAAAATGGAGATCTGTTGCCCCTATGTTCTACCATCCTGCTAGAAGCAGAATGTTCAGTTTATTATAACTTGATCCTCAATAGTAGGCTTTCCCACCCCTTTCTTGTGGGAACTCTGTACCTTGCCGAGTCTTTTTTTTGATACATTTCTACTCCTTCCCCAAAAAAAAAAAACTTTTGGAGAGAATGTGACCTACTTAGGGAGGTGGAAAGAAGGAGAGATAGGGAGAGGTGTTAAGCGCTTTGACCACCATTTTGGCATATAATGCAATACGTTTTTAGTTGGCCAAAAATAGGGTACCAATTTTGTGCTTTAAAACTTTGAGAGAGAAGAAGAGAAATTTTTATCGTCATATTAGGAACAATCCATTAGACCTCATATATCTTTTTGACGAGTCTTGAGCTAAAGACTTGCAACCCAAGACACACACACACACACACACACAGAGAGAGAGAGAGAGAGAGAGAGAGAGAGATTCTATGGTTTGTATGTTTTTATAGGCGGAGGGAGTGTTAACACTGCCTATATTTTCCAAACTCTTTGGCATGAAGACTAGGAGTGAGGTACAAATGAGAAGCACATGTAGACTCTCCATGTTTCCAAAGGACATAAGCTCATTGAGGGAGGATCAATGGTTGGGATGTGCATGGCGGATGTGGGGCAATTGCAACCTTGGATCAAGTTGGTGAGGTTGGGATGGTGGACTACCCACAAGGTGGCTGATGAAAATCGTATATCCCCCACGAAGGAGTTAGGAACCTTGTGCGAAGTAATGAAGAGGGTTTATTAGGATGTGATCACGTGTGAATGAGTTATCGGTAATATATAATTGGTGCAACTATGCCAAAGTCGGCATAGTTATAAGAAGACTCCATAGTTGCATATATGATGATTACTTGGTGCATGTGTGACCATACAAGAGACACATTGATCTCAACAAGTAGGTGATAACTATGCATCGTGTGACCACTGCCTCACTCTTGTGCAAAAGTTGTATGGCACAAGTTGGGGTTGACCATTGGCAAAGGGGCAAGAATCTTTTGAATTAAACAAAAATATTCAAAATGTAGGATTTCCTTAGAGCTGAGTCACACCTAGAGGTAGTGGGGCTAGTGGGGGAAGGTACGAGCCCAACTTTAGAAATTTCACTTTTCTGTGTAGGACCATAGAAGCTCTGCTAATACTTGGATATGGTAAAGGGGCCAAGTTAAGGCTGCCTAAGCTGCGCCAGAGATTGCAGAGCCCATCGTGCATCGTTTTAAGCATGGAGGAGCGGAAAACGAAGCTTAAGGTGAGATCTACATGTAGGAAAAAACTGAGCGTGATCAGGAGTGCAGAGACGACGCACGACATTGCCAAAGATCTCTAGTGTAACAAAATTGGGGGTTTGAAGCCAGACACCTCGGCGGGAGTAATGGGCCATTTTGCCAACAAGGCTTGATCTCGAGATCTCACGATGGAGATTGAAAAGTTTCCCGCTCTAATTACTCTCTATTCATGTCCTTATATTGGTGCAAGGTGATCTTAAAATGGGGGTTAGTGAGGGACCCAACTTTTTATTGGCCCCTTTACCCTAACCACTTCTTTTTCAAGAGATAAAGCTACAATTCTGGAAAATAACGTAGAAGCAGGTATAGCTTTGGCCAATGAGCATGTTCCTTTTCGCCAATGTTTTGTAGTGCAAGCTATTTTTCTCAACGGGTGTGACCCGAGGGCATACTTTTTTCTCTTTCCCTCGCTACACCTAGTGTGACTCAACTCTCACTACAGAACTGAACATGCAAAATGGCGTCTCAATTGTAAATGATTTGTTGTGTGGTGTATAGGAAATAGATAAAACCTGGCATATGCAACGTGCACAAGGTGTGGAGGATCATCATATCATGTGTGTCGTCCTCTCTTGTTGTGTAAACTTCATGCAAAAAGTGCCCCTGCTCGCATGTTTTCCTTTTAATGATGCAAGCTCTTTTCACTCCCAGGCCCCGCTAAAGTTAGCGGGCCTCACCTTCACATGCAGAAGAACTTGTAAGTGGAATCTTGGGTCTTGACTGCTGTGATAGCGATAGCTGATTCGTGCGTGCGTGCGTGTGTTAGAGAGAAGGAGAAGAGAGGAGGAGAGAGAGAGAGAGAGAGAGAGAGAGAGAGAGATTGATTTCGTGTATTGGTTGACTCTCTTCGTCTGCTTACATGATTTTCTGCATCCGGGCAATGGACATACAGCTATTCTTCTGTCATCTGGGCAGAATTTTTGGGTTCGGCGAGACATTGAGCTACGAGAGAATGTGGGTCCATTTGTGATCTCAGGTAGCTCCTAAGTGCTTGGCTTGCTGTGGACTTCAGCTGATTAGAGCTTGGTGATCTTCCATGCTTTCACTGTGAAACTAGTGTCCAATTGTGGTATTAATGGGAATTAACGTTGCATTCAATCATAGCAGAGGCTAATAGCATAGATCTCATTAGGTTATTATTGCAGAGATTTTCTGCTGAAGAGCAGGTACATTAACATGGGCAAAAAAGGTGGTTGGCTCAATGCTGTCAAGAAGGCTTTCTCTCCTTCAAGAGATGTCGAGAAAGAGGTGAAACCACAGAAGGACCGACAACCTGTGAGTGGATCGCATCGGCTAGAATCAGTACTTCTTGTTATTGCTCAATAATAAATCTTGTTGTTGAAACTTGTGAATATCATACATGTGTGTGTATGTATGACTTATGTCTGATACCTATATGACTTTAGAGATGATAGCTCACCAGTTTAGTGGTCTTTTTCACATGGAATAAGCATTGTAAGAGGGAGGCAACAGGGCAGTGGGTAGGGATGTCCGATTGAGCTTTGAAGCTCAATCCTTGCAAGTCTTCAGCCATAAGAGAGGATCACCGCTGTGTTACAGTATTGTTCCATTTCAATGATTGAAGGTGGTGTGATTATACTAACCCATTAGAAAAAGGGTTTTTGGTAATGAGCTCTACCTTCACATGAGGCCCTGTGAAAACAAATTACAATGCAGCCTCTACCTGCGATTTTAATCTTTTCTCATGTATGCAGAAGAACTTGGCCAGAGAGAGGAAGAGATGGGGATTTGGAAAATCCCCACCGCCAGGCGAGGCTCTCATGGTACAACAAGAAGCATATGTAGATGCAACTTCAAGGAGCGAGAAGATGACCTCGATCTCAGAAAAGTCAATGTCAGTGGCAGAGGAGGAGCAGAACAGCCATGCACTTGCTGTAGCAGCTGCAACTGCAGCTGCTGCTGAAGCAGCTGTTGCTGCTGCCCAGGCTGCAGCTGAGGTGGTAAGGCTGACAGGAGGTGGGCCCCATTCTTCCTCATATTTTTTGAGCCGGAGCAGGGAAGATCGAGCAGCTTTGAAGATACAAGCCGCCTTCAGAGGCTATTTGGTATGCTTTAAAATTTATATTTTGGCCTTTCTTGCCAGACGACTTCTTAACAACAATTTGGTCATTTTAAGTGTGTGTTTGTATGTGTATTTGTATTTTGAAACAAATCAATTATGTAGTAACCTTCCTTAATCAGACTCTTTCTTTGTCTCTTGATTTATGTGCAAGTGTGTTAACTTTCTTGATTTACATGGTACACACACACATTCATGCACACACACACACACACACACACACACACACACGTGTGTGTATGCAAAAGCATCAGATATGAAAAGCTAGCGTCCAAAGACAAAATCTGCCAAAAATTCCGGCATGTTCGTACAGGTGCCATGTCATCATATTTTGAGGTTACAAACTTGTCCGACTTGATCTAGCCACTTTCGGGTTCTTAAAACAGGTTCTCTTCAGATGAAATGCCATGTGCAAGAATCTGCGTAAGTTTTAAGGTTTGTTGCTTCTTGACTGGTTTCTTCATAGCAGGGGTCCATAGTAGGGGTCCAAGCCCATTCAGGGCAATGCCACGTCAACAACTTGTGACATACCAGGGGCCCAAGCCCATTCAGGGCCATGCCACGTCAACAACTTGTGACATACCCCCCTCTTGAAAGACGAGTAATTGCCCTCGATTATGACTGTAAAATAGACAATGACAAAAACTAGCTCAATAGACACCGACTCTATGCTCCCATGCACCAGACTGCATACATCTAGCACTTACACAAAGAAACAAAGTCACTAAACAATTACATCACATTTTTGTCGAGATTCTGTTTACTAATCATGATTATTGTAACTTATTTAGCAATCACATTCAGACTGCACTGATGTGTTCACGGATGTCTATGCTTGATTGCCAAGGCAAGAGCCTCCTGCATAGGCACCGAATCAGCTAATCACTGATTCAAAGCAGGTACACACCCTAACATGATGATTAGAGAGATTTCTCGTGAGAAATCTCGCCTAAATCAATGGGCAAGTCTTATGTCCTACTCACAAGAGAGGAGATCTGGTCTAAGACATCGTCGGGATGGGTGTCCGGTGTCCAAGCGGACGTAGTGTGAACCTGACCTATGTGGTCGGCTACTATTATAAAAGGGAGGCCAAGGCCTCATTTGTAGTTATCAACCTCGAGTGCCAATGGTTAGCCCGTGAGGCTAGGAGCGCGCAAGGTCACCTCGAGGAGGTGAGGTCGGGTGGTATGGGACGCTCGGACTTACATGTGCATGCCTACGTCCTCGGACGCTGGTCCAGCATGGGGGTGCTGCCGGATGGTGGCTATGGTCGAGTGGTTCGTCCGATGCGTGTCTGTAGGTGGTCCGTGTAGCAGGGAGATCCTCTCCACGTGCTCGTTTCATGGTATCAGAGCCGGCTTGGCTGCAGGAAGGACCACGTGCACACTTACAGATTGGTTCGAGTTGGATAACCTCGATTTTGCGTAATTTCTATTGACTAATTGCTGAAATTGTTTGTTTTTCTTCTTATAAGTATGTTTGCATGTGAAAATTAGCGTTCTTTTGCTGATTTTTTATAAAAATCAGCAATATGAAAAATGGGAATGCTGAAAATCAGAAGCTTATTATTAATTTTACTAATTATTGATGTAAATCAGTGAATTCTTTATTAATTTACTGATTTTAGAGTAAATTCAGCATGCAGTAATTTTCTTGAAGCTCAGAGAGAGAGAGAGAGAGAGAGAGAGAGAATTTTCTCTCTCTGGTAGTGTTGGGGATTGCAGAGAAATCGAAGTGGAGATTTTGCAAATGTTCCAATGTGGAGAAGTATGCTGCGCGGGCATCTGATGTGGGCTGCGTTTCATGTGAAGGCCACAAGTGGGTATGCGCTTCGCTTCTTTTCTCTCTCTCCCTGTGTCATCTGCTGCCTTCGCTAGCGCTCGATTTTTTTTTCGCTTGGAGCCTTACATTGAGTTTCCCCCCCCCCCCCCCCCCCCCCCCCCGAGAAAAGGATCCTTCTATTAGTTAATGAAACTGCCCTTAGGGCTACAACCTCCTCTACAAGAGAGGACTACAACAATCATGATGGGGAGACTCTCCCAATGAAAAAACAACATATGTACAATGAGGCTAGATCAGGGGATGGGAGGAGGGAAGAGCCACACAGGTGGACGGTAGTGCCATCGGAGCACACCTTGTATCATGGTGAAGAATGGCCCAGGACGCCAAAGTCGAAGGAAAGCCTATCTGCGCTCCCGCATGCGGTCAAAACTGCCCTGGAGTCTCTCGAACTGTCCTCTGAGAGTATGAAACAGCTCAAGCCAAAGATCCCGAAGTCTCTGCTGGTGGTACAGGGCGAGCCTCGAAGATGTGGAAGCAACGGGCCCGCCAGATGAACCAGAGTGTCAGGCCACTGATGAGCTCCCAACACACCTCTCTCTCACTGCACCACTCCTATGGAGTAAGCTCCGTGGGGCAGGCTGGAGTGTAGGTCGCCCCCCCTGCATCACTATCATCCTGCTGGTGGATGATAGCTCAAACTGAAGTGCCGGGCCCGTGAGAGTGGACCAAGCAGCTGCCCCCCAAGTGCACTGCCGAGCCGTGGAAAGAGCGGACATCAGCCGAAGAACACGAAGCCACACCTGCTGTGCCAAGGGACAGTCCCAAAGACAGTGATGCTGACTCTCCACAAGATGGTCACAAGCTGTGCATGCGGACGAGAGGCCACTATGCACCAGCCAGCTCCCAACTTGGGTCTATGATCCCAAGCCCTCCCTGGGAACAAGGAAGAATGATGACCTGCCAAGCCACTTTGGCACGGGCTGTCAGAGTGTCTCGCCCTGACCAAAGGAAATTCCTGATCAGCCGCTCTACCTGGCTGATACAAGAACTCGAGAAGATCCAACAAGAAGTGATGTACCACATAGTAGCCATTAGCACCTGGTTGGCCATTACAACTCTGCCAGCCAAAGAAAGTTGTGCGGAGCTCCAATGTAACAACTTCCTCCTGATAGACAGGAGGAGGGGAGCAATTTGCTGCTCGAGAGACAAGTCCAAACCAACCTGACAGCCCAAGTACCGAACTGCAGTTCCTGGGGGAATCCACCTGAAACCCTTGCGTGGCATCCAGTCGGGCACTGGAGCACTACCAACCGAGAAAGCCACTGTCTTTCTCCAGTTGATCAGTGCGCCAGATGCACAATAGAAGGTCTCAAGAGCCTGCTCACACCTGTGAAGGTTGGCCTCCTGGCCATCCAAGTACAAGGCTGAGTCATCAGCAAACTCAGTGTCCAGTAGCTCATCTCCCCGAATAGGGAGTGCTAAGCCCCGTAAACCAACCTGCTGCGACACCAAAAACCTGCTCATCGCCTCAGCATAGAACAGAAAGAGGAAGGGGGCAAGAGGGCAGCCCTGTCTGATCGAACGCGTGAGCATGAAACGATCACCTCTACCTCCTGACAAAAGTAGCTGACTGTGTGCCCGTCTGTACAAAGCTGACACCCCTCTGATCCAAGCATCTGAGAAGCCCATCCTGCGTAGAGTGCCCTCTAGAAAGCCCCAGTCAACTCTGTCGTAGGCCTTCTCAAAATTGAGAAGGAGAATCACCAGATCCTCACCACGGAGTCGCGCAAGGGCAGAAGCCTCCCAAAAAGTAAAGATGTTGTCAAGGATACTGCGCTCCTTGACAAAACCTGTCTGAGTCCCATGTATAAGGCTCTCTAGAAGTGGCTGGATCCTCAAACTCAGAGCCTTGCCAAGAATTTTGTAGGCTGAGTTGAGGATGGTGATGGGGCGCCACTGTCGAATCTCATCCAAGGAGCCACCCTCCTTGGGAATGAGGTAGATTAGACCCTCACTCATGCTGTCAGGCATCTCTCCTGTGTGAAAGATGTACTGAAAAGCACTACAGAGATCTGGGCCAAGCAAGTCCCAGTACACCAAGAAAAAACTGGGAGTCAAGCCATTCTCACCTGGACAGCTACCACGGGGGAGTGCACTAAGAGCCGTGTGCAACTCCTCAAGATGAAGTGGCAGCTCAAGCCTCTGACACATCTCCTCAGTCACAAGGCAAGGCATCTGTGCCCCCACCTGCTCCCTGCATGCATCCTGACGCTCTGACTGAGGCCTGCAGACAATAACTCACGGTAAAAGTCCGTAGCAACTGCACGCATGTCCTCTGGCTCTGAAACAACTGACCCGTCGGGCCTCCTCAACTGACTGACCTTGGCATGCTTATGTCGAGGTCCCACTGCCTCGAAGAAAGCACCAGTCACTTTGTCATCCACCTGTGTCCACTAAGATGCCTGTCGATGGAAAGCAAACTCATGGCGCCGCTCCTCTGTGCTAACAAGCTCCTGGCGAGCCTGCTGTAGCTGCTCCTCCAACCAAGGACTGTCTGGATGTTGCTCCTGCATCCTCTGCAAGGAAGCAACGCCCCGTCTGAGACGTTGCTCCTCTCTTGTTGCAGCCAGGCGAGCCAAAGACTCTTGGAGAAAGAAACGACTAATCTGAGCTAGTCCTGAGGCCACTCTGTCAGCAGGAGAATCCTTCATGTCCAAGCTCTCTGTCCAGAGAGCCTCTACTCGCTCCCTGAGTGTAGAGTCTAGCAAGACCCTCTCAAGGATGCGAAGCATCGTGCTCCCCCTTCTCTGTCTGTCTGCCACTGTGAGGATCACTGGTGCATGGTCCGAGAAGGAAGTCCCTGCCAGAATGCCAATTGTCCCACCTAAGTCACTGAAATGGTCACTAGTGTAGAAGCGATCTATCCGCGATAGATTCACTCCTCCCACTCTGCGGTCCGAACGAGAGAAGGCCAGGATGTCTGGGGGCCTCACAAAACTAGAGTGCTGCCACACATCCGAGACCCTCAGAGTCATACAAAACCTCTCCCAAGCTGCCAGCTCAACTCCATGCACAGTAGCATGGCTACCACCAATCCTGTCAGAAGGGTCCTCCAACATGTTGAAGTCACCCCCTATGCACCAATGTTCTGCTTGCGGCAGAGACTCAACAATCTGTGACCACAACAATCTGTGACCAAAACTCTGCTCGTGCACTCGCCACATTGGGCGCATATATGTTCAGGAAGCCCACAAGGCAACCCTGAACCTGCATAGTGATCCACTGAGCCCTGCCTGGCACAATTATCCCTCTGCCCACAATGGCTTGCTGCAAAGAATCCACAATAGTCATACATACCCCACCCTGGATGCCTCCAGGTCTAAAAGCAGCTGACCAAAAAGTATCATATCGTCCACGCAAGAGCCGACCACAACGTCTAATGCGGCTCTCACCCAGATGATGCTCCTGTAGCATAAGAGAATCAATCTCTCCTCCCACAAGGCAACGCTGAAGCTCCTGACGCAGTCGGCCCCGCTGATGCTGAAATTGGGGCCCACCAAGTCCCTGCACGTTCCATGAGACGATTCTCATGGAGAGCGAGAGAGAACAGATGCTGCCGCAACAACTAAATGTGCTATCTTCGAGGTTGGCTTGGATGGGGAGTAATCCGTATCCGAGCGTCCTCTAGATAGGCGTGACTGCAACGAGTTCCGGCCCAAGCCCAAGTAGAGCGAGCCGTACGTAAAGCAACCTCCTCTGTCCAGGAGTCCTCATGAATGTGTACATAGCATGGCAAGCATTGCGTATCAGCAAAGAAGTGAACCACAATGTGTCTACATCCTGCTGTATCTGGAGGGGTCACCGCAAACTTGGCCAATGGCGAGAAAGTTTGAAGCATGTCTGTAACTCCTAGGTCTCCCATGTGGTGAGAGAACTCTAGGACCTGTGTATGCAACCACTCCAACACTGAGTCGAGAGTCCACTCAGTCTGGTCCCTGCCGCAAAGGGGAAAAGAGCTGAGTCCAAGGCCTCTACCCCCCTAGCTGCAAGGAACAGAACATGAACCCTCAAGCAGGTTGCCTCATGGTTTGCTGAGGGGTCACCGAGAAAACGTGTAAAGCATAGTTACCCGGAACGGGGACGGGGAACAGGAACAGTAGGGTGTAGAACGGGACGGGAACAGGAGGGAGGAGAGGGGCCGGAACGGTAGACCAAAGAAACTATATATATTATATGTATTATAGGCTCATATGTTAGTGAAAAACTATAAGCTAAGCTTTTGAATTCGACCATCCTAATTAGAGCCATATTTACACATGTTGTACGATGACGGAGCTTGAGACAAGGATGGAGTTTGACTCTTGAGAGAGAGAGAGAGAGAGAGAGAGAGAGAGAGAGAGAGAGAGAGAGAGAGAGGAATGGAGCTTGAGACACGAGAGGGAGGGATGGAGCTTGAGAAAGAGAGGTAGAAGCCACATTTGTTCTTTGAGGGTGTTGTGCTTTCCGCCAAAAAGGAACGGAAAGAAGCCAGAGCTCCATGTCCAAGCTTAAAGCTTTAGCAAGGAGAGTAGCTCAGTAGAGATGTTGAGAGCTTGAGGAGGAGGTGAGACGAGCCTCCAGAGTCCAAACAGCCCCAAATCAGCCCTCTAAATAGCCCCCAAACAGCCCTCCAAATAGCCCCAAATCTGACCCCAAATAGCCCCCAATAGCCCCAAACATGCCCCCAAATAGCTAGTGAAAAAAGTTGACTTTTTGGTTTGACCGTTCTGGATTCCCGTTCCGCCGTTCCGCCCCGTTCCCCCCCGTTCTGGGTCGCCGTTCCGGTTACACCCCGTTCCGGAACGGTGTTCCGTTCCCGACTCCGTTTCGAGAGCCAGACCCGTTCGGAACGCCGTTTCGGAACATTTAGGGTCCGTTCCGCCCGTTCCCTGTTACTATGGTGTAAAGTCGTAGTCAAAGAAGTCCCATTGACGCCGAATGTCGAAGCTCGTCAGACCACGAGGGACTGCTGCAAAGGGAGACGTCTGTACTTGTAGAGGGGGTCGCTGTCCCTCTCTCGCCAAGCGACTGGTGGCAAAGGCGCTGCCAAGAGATCTCCTAGCAGTCGGAGACGGCCTTGCCCCCTGGGTCGACTGTGGAACTGGAGCGAGAGGGGGGTGTAGGAGTAGGGGGAAGAGGGGCGGAGGGAGCGGCAGAGGTAGAGGGGCGAGGGGAAGAGGCGGCAGGAGTAGGAGGCGGGGGGGGATGATGAGGAGGAGGGGTTGTCGAGGGTGAAGCTGAGGTGGGGGCTGGAGCAGGGACCTCCTCCTGCTCTCCAAGGCCTCTATCCCCCTAGTTGCAAGGAACAGAACATGAACCCTCAAGCAAGCTGCCTCATGGTCTGCTGAGGGGTCACCGAGAAAACGTGTAAAGTTGTAGTCAAAGAAGTCCCATCGATGCCGAATGTCGAAGCTCGTCAGACCACGAGGGACTGCTGCAAAGGAAGACATCTGTACTTGTAGAGGGGGTCGCAAGAAAGGCTGTCCCTCTCTCGCCAAGCGACTCGTGGCAAAGGCGTTGCCAAGAGATCTCCTAGCAGCCGGAGATGGCCCTGCCCCCTGGGTCGACTGTGGAACTGGAGCGGGAGGGGGGGGTGGAGGAGCAGGGGGAAGAGGGGCGGAGGGAGCGGCAGAGGGGCGAGGGGAAGAGGCGGCAGGAGTAGGAGGGGGGGGGGGGGAGGGGGGGGATGATGAGGAGGAGGGGTTGTTGAGAGTGAAGCTAAGGTGGGGGCTGGAGCAGGGACCTCCTCCTGCTCAAGAGGATCGAAACGGTTCCCCGTGGGAACCCACTGTTGTTGGGCAGGCGCCTGAGGACCACTCTGAGTGCCAGGCTGTCGCTGTGGCCCCTGCCGTCGTCGACCACAAACGTGCTACCATCCCTCCTCCGCCGGAGCCCCAGGCTCGAAGGGTGGCTCTGCATGAGTGCTTTGTGTCTCTGCCTGTGGCTGCTGGCCAGCCCTTGTAGGCTGGGGGTGAGTCTGTGGTGTAGGTCGAGGTCTCCTCCGTGGACAGGCTTTCGCAAGATGGCCCATCTGTCGACAAATGAAGCACTGGTTCATGAGGCCCGAATACTCCGCGCTCTGTCTAAACCAACCCCCACTCATCCGAGGCAGAAGAACGACCTTCGAGAGAGTGTGAGTGTCCCTAACCAGAACGCGAATTGAGGGAATGCCGGCCGCCTTGGCAGCTACTGAGGCTACCGTGCGAGGTATCTCCAGGACAGTCCCAATCGTTGAGCCTATCCTGGACAAAAGTGGTAGGTACCCCCTCCGTAAACTAGGAAAGCAGACGGAGATGGGGATGTCTGCCTCCTCTACCAGAACATCTGAAGTAGGGTCAAAACCATGTCTCCACTGTCGAAAGTGGGCTCGAGCTGCTCAGATGGTCAATGGACTCATGGCGATGACCTTGGATGCCATCTCGGGGGTCTCAAACTCGATCTGGTAGTAGCCTCATCCGAGGATCTGAACGTCCAAGATCTTGCCCACATCTGCGAGAAGGCGGGCCTGGAGAAGATCACGTAGCTCTCCTTTGCTGGGTTTGGTACCGAGAATCTTGCAGATGACAGAAGCATAGTTACCCGGAACGCGGAACGGGAACGACAACGGGATCCCCGCGGAACGGGGGAACGGCTAGGGGTCCGGAACGGGAACGTTGCGGAACGGGAGGTATAAAAAACACCCAAATAGTGCAATTTTTAGCTCCTTGTGTTTAAATACAAGGAGTATTAGAGTGCTTTGACTCTAATACTCACAAAAAACTCGTTTTGAAGACCATTCAACCTTGCTATGACTAGATGAAGAGAGAGAGAGAGAGAGAGAGAGAGAGAGAGAGAGAGAGAGAGAGAGAGAGAGAGAGATTTGAGAGAGTGGGAGGGAGAGGAAGAGAGCTTGAAGGCTTGAAGCCTTGAGCCTTGAGAGGGGGAGATCTTGAGAGTGAGAGGGAGAGAGCTTGAGCCTTGAGGATTAGCTTGTGAAGAGAAAGGGGAAGGGGGGTGCATTTTATGAGTCCTTGAGGCCTTGCACACTTTCAAAAGAAGCCCAAACATTTACTTCAATTTTTTCAATTTTTGCCAAATTTCTTTGTAGCCATTGGCCGTTCCAAGGGCATTCCGGAACGGTCCGGGGGCGTTTCGGAACGTTCCGGAACGGCCGTTCCGGTTTGCATTGGCCACCCGGAATGTCAGACATTCCGGGACGTTTCGGAACGTTTGGGAAGGGAACTGCCCCCCGGAACGCCGGAACGGGGGCTAGGGGGCGTTCCCCGGTAACTATGGACAGAAGTCGCTTGCAGGTGCTCTACCTCTGCGGCTAGTCTCGCTTGCTCTGTCGATGATAGAGCAAGTCGAATGGTGGGCTCAGCGGGATCGGGCGAACGGGCTTCAGTGGAGTCCTTCTGTGGCGGAGCTTGAGCCTCCATCTGTGTCTACTGCTGTGACGGAGAAAGAGTGGGTAAAGCAATTTTTCTGCAAAGGGACCCTGGCAAGCACTGTCAAAGAACCAACACTGCCAAAGCCAATCGACAGAAGAACCACGGCGTTAGAAAGGCAGAACGAAATGAGCCACGGGCGGCCGGGGGGGGGGGGTGAAGAGAGGTGGGGGGAGTGCGGGACAGGGAGTGCCGCGTGGCGAGGGAGAGGGCAGCGGGTGAGGGCAACGAAAAGGGGGGCAGTGGGGGCTGAGGGCGGGCGCGAGAGGGGAGCAGCGACATGGGGGGGTAGGTAGTGCTAGGGGAGTGCAGTTGCGAGGGGGGGAGCGGCAGCAGCAGCAGCGAGCATATTGAGTTTTTTTTTACACTTCAAGTTACTTAAAAGAGTTTATTAAGTCACCCTTTTATTTTTTAAGTCTCCTGTAGTTTTTTAAGTTTAAGGTCTGAAACCTGGGTTTATTAAAAAAACCCACTTACAGAGAGTGAAAACTGTGCAGAAAACTCACTTTTGAAGTTCCTTGTTCCTCTCCCAAGCCTCCTCTCTCCCATTTGCTTACGCTCTCTTGCCACTCTGGAAAACGACTCAGTCGACGACTGTGCGTATTTCCGAGAACGATATCCATCTCCAGCAATTGCGGACGCGGATTGCTGCTTTTCGGTGCTCATAGGGTAGTCCTACTGTCACGATTCCTTACAAAACGACCAATTTCTTAGGGGAAGAAGAGGAGTGTTTGAAACTAGCTGTAAATAATTGGCTTCATCAATGGATCATGTATTTTTGTGACAAAAAATACGGAAGCGAAAACTGATTGTTAAATGCAATATTATACTCAAGAGACTTTGGAGAGAAAGAGAGAGAGCTTGACACATCATTGGGGACCAGAAGATGGGCTGCCCCCCCCCCCCCCCATAAAGAGAATATCTTTATTGCTAAGGGAGAATTCTTTTACAAGCACAGGAACGGGGCGAAAGCCCGTTCTCATTTCTTTCTTGTCCTTCTTCTTCTTCTGACTGAGAGAGTAGAAGAACTGCTCTCCTGACTACTAAGAGGATCTTTCCTCTTCTGTGAGATTTTGGGAAGCTCTCGTAGATGAGAGTCTATCTTCCACAAAACTCATCGGAAGCTCTCAAAAACGAGAGTCTATCTTCCGCTAACTATGTCTCTTCAGACATAATCATTCCTGCAGTCAACCCACGAAGGAAACATGCAAAACACACGCACACACGCTTGCTGTAATTTTCTGCACATAACCAGAAATTGTTACCTGAGCGCGTTCCAATGCCGAAACGGAGGTCCTTTTCGCGACGGAAACGCTCCAAACTTTGTGTGTGTGTATAGTAAGTAGAGAGGAATAGTTTCCTACTAAAGCTTTGCTGAAATTCACCCTAATACAGGTGATTAGGGGCTGAAAACAGAGTTTGCAACAGCTAGTAGAGAGAGAAAAAGAGTTTTCTACTACTTTACGCGATGAAACTTCTCCCACAGCTGCCTATGACCATGAGAGGCCTTGTTCTATGTGATGGGTGCACAGAGGCTCCACATACACCACAAGGTGCTGCTCTCAAGCTTCAATGGAGAGCTTCACCGCGTAGAGGACGTTCCACTTAGGGGGGGTAGTGCACTGCCAACCTGGCAAGAGGGGGAGGGGCTGCTCTCTTATAGCCTCCCAGAAGAGGGGGCGCTAACATGAAGAGAGAGAGAGAGAGAGAGAGAGAGAGAGAGAGAGAGAGATTGCATGGGAAAGTGTGCCAAGTGGCACACTTACTTTAAAATTTAAAAACCATTCAACTTTTGACTTTAAAAATCCTATGCTAGTGAATGAAATGTGCAATTAAGTGCACAACTGCACACATAGATGCAACCAATTAAATTGTTAGCTGCTCCCCAGCCCAATGCCGTACCGACACTGCTCTGGCATTACCTGTTCGCACTTGTCCGGCCATTTGGTCCAACGCAAATCATTTAAGAATACTTTAACTAACTTATCCTAAGGCCGTAAAATAATCAGGTCTTAGGGTTATTATTCTAAGGACCCCATCTCATTCTTGTGCTTGCACTAGCGCGCGTAATTTTCTAAGCCTGAAATCTGAGGCTACTATCTATCCCTTTATTGAAGACCCGATTTCCCAATCACTAGGGCTTCAGGGTATTTTTCTGCTAGGGTCTCCCTGAGGTGCTCTGGCCCAAACTTGGGCGCACCTGAGGCCCCAGAAATTGCTAAATCTATTCTGATGTGCACACAACTAATTAGATAATTCTTTTCTCGTAAATAAATTAATTATTTACAAAGTCTGACTTAGTTACATCCCTCTTGGTTCTAAACAGTTGACCTCAACTGTAGAGCGTCAACGTAACTGTGCAAGATGTCTGGGTAGTCCTTAAGATCGGACTCAGTCATCCACTTTGCATCTAAAGGAGTGTAATTCTTGAACTTGACTAAATACTTTCGATGTAGACTCCCCGATTTGAGTTGTCTCTCCGAGTGGTGTATTATATGTTCAGGTTGAAGGATTTCCTCAGTCTCTTCGACTTTTGGAGGATCTTCTTGTACTGGCGCCACTGGAGGAGGTCCACTATATGGTCGGAGGAGACTGACATGAAAAGCATTATGGATGCGCCAATGAGAAGGCAAATCCAATCTGAAAGTCACGTCATTGACTTTATCTGTAATTTTGAAAGGGCCGTAAAATCTATGGGAAAGTTTGACAACTTTCTCTTTGCCTACCCGCTTTTTCAATCTAGCTTTCTCAAACCGAAGCAGGACATATTGTCCTTTTGCTAGATTGAGATTCCTTCTGTGCTTGTCTGCTTTTCTCTTCTGTTGCTCTTGAGTACGAAGAATCGCTTGCTTTACTTGTTGATGGGCAATATCAATATTGCGCACAAATTCATCTGCGGCGAAGATGTTTTCTTTGGTAACCATAATAGGAAGTAAGAGTGGCTTCCCATAACTAATTTCGAAGGGAGCTTTACCAGTTGAGGAATGTATGGTATTATTATACGCAAACTCAACGATTGGTAAGTATTGTTCCCATTCGGATTGTCGTTCCGAAACATAGCACTTGAGGAGATCTAAAACAGTGGCATTAGCGATTTCGTTTTGACCATCTGTTTGAGGATGATAAGCTGATGAAAAATCAAGCTTAGTTCCCAAGTTGTCGAACAATGCCTGCCAAAATAGACTAGTCATGCGGGGATCTCTATCGCTGACAATAGTCTTTGGCAATCCATGGTGTTTAAAAATCTGAGCTAGAAATATTCTAGCCATGTGATCAGCTTTGATCGTCTTCTTTACTGGAAGAAAATGTGCTTGCTTACTGAATCTGTCTACTATAGTCCAGATTGCATCATTTCCATTCTTGGATCGAGGAAGATCCGTAATAAAATCCATGGCAATACTTTCCCATGGCGTGTTAGGCACAGGGAGCGGCTGAAGCTTGCCATAAACTTTATGTCTGTCATATTTTACTTTTTAAACACTCACGTACATGTTTTTCAATGTCCGCACGGAGTGTTGGCCAAAAGAAATACCTTTCGAGGGCACTAGTGGTGGAAGCAATTCCCCGATGCCCGGCATAAGGAGAATTATGTGCTTCATCCATCACCTTCTGTCGTAAGGGCTGAGCTATGCATATCGCTTGTTGACGATAGAGCGTATTATCCCTAATGGAATAAGGTGGCCTCGAGTGACCAGCTTGAAGATCTGCCCAAATTGTGGCGAAGTCGGGATCTTGAGGATACATCTCGCTGAGAGATTCTAGTTCCTCATGATAAATTGTTGTTAGTGCATGGATCTTTGGACGCCTGGAGAGAGCATCTGCAACTGCATTCTTCGTTCCAGAAGTGTGTAAAATCTGAAAATGGAACATTGAAAGAAAGTTGGCCCATCTCATTTGCTTTTCTGATAACTTTCTCTGTGTGAGAAAGTAGCGAAGACTTTGATGATCTGTCTTGATAATAAAATCAGCTCCTAATAGATAGTGTTTCCAAATGGAAAGAGCATGAATTACTGCCATTAGCTCTTTCTCGTATATGGAGACATGCAACTCTGCATCTTTAAGGCGCCGACTTTCATAGGCTATCGCGTGACCCTCTTGGTTCAAAATTGCTCCTACACAATCTCCAGATGCATCGCAGTATACCTCGAAAGGTTTGCGAAGATCAGGGACGGTGAGAACAGGTCCGTGACTGAGTAGATACTTAAGCTTTTCGAAAGCTTGTTTTTGTCCAGACCCCCAATGGAATGGAATCCGCTTCTTTGTTAGGTCATGGAGGGGACTTGCTATCGCGGCAAAAGCTCGAATGAAACGCCGATAATAAGAACAGAGGCCAAGGAAACTTCGTACATCATGTACTGTAGTTGGCGTAGGCCATTCTACAACTGCTTGAATCTTATCAGGGTCCATCCTCATCTGATTGTGAGACACTATATGGCCCAAATAGTGGATTTCTTTTAGAAAGAACTCACTCTTCTTAGCATTCACAAATATTTGTGTTTGCGTAATTCTTCAAACACTAAAGTGAGATGCTTATAGTGTTCGTCTTTCGACTTTGAGAAGATTAAGACGTCATAAAAGAAAACGCCTGTAAAACTTCTATATGAGTGGAAGATTCTATCCATCATTCTGTTGAATGTAGCTGGTGCATTAGTGAGTCCAAAAGGCATCACTAAGAATTCATACAACCCGAAGGTTGTTTTAAATGAAGTCTTATGCACATCGTGAGGAGCTATGCGGATTTGATGATAATCGCTCTTCAAGTCTATACGACTAAAAACACTTGCTCCTTGTAACTTGTCAAGAATGTCGTCAATCCGAGGGATTGGAAATCGATTCTTGATTGTGATCTTGTTTAGAGATCTATAGTCTATGCACATGCGGAATGTGCCATCCTTTTTTTGTACTAGCAAGACAGGTGAACAATATGGAGAAGTACTAGGCCTTATTAAGCCCTTCTCCAAAAGTTCGTTAACCTGCTTGAGAATTTCCTCTTGTTGCATTAGACTAACTCGATGAGGGGGCTGATTTGGAGGAGAACTTCCTGGGATCAAATCAATTGTATGATCCTCAGGTCGCGAAGGTGGGAGTTCATTTGTGAAGTTCATCTGCAAAGCAATCTTTATAACTTTCTAATATCTTAAGTCTTTTTTGCTCTAAAGAGGAAGAAAGTTGTGAAACAGACACATCTCTCTCTCTTGCAAAAATCAAGTACGTTGAAACACACTTCTTCATTTCTTTCTTGATGGCAATGTGATTGGCGATAGGAATACGCCAATCACCTGCATCTGCAAGTACAAGATACTCCTTTCCTTTATGAGCAAAGGATAAGGTTTCTGAACATAGTCAGGAATGGGATGCATCTTGTAGTGCCAAGGCATTCCCAAGATAACATCGCATCCTTCAAGTGAAGCTAGTAAGAAAGACTCTTGATCTTTGTAGTCGTTGACCTTTAGATTCAACTTCCCTATGATTGGAGTCGAGTTTGAGTTCTGCCCTTTGAAAGCGGATTGTGCTTGAATAGAAACTCCAAAACGATTGGGCTGCAAGTTCAGGTCGTCAGCTAGCTTGATAGAGATGAAGTTGTCTGTACTACCAGGGTCAAACAAAATAAGAGCCCGTTGGTTGTTGATACTACCCCATGCTTTGAGAAGAGCTCTTTCTTTTCCATCCTTGGTTGTATTTCCCTGTACATCTGGGACTGCATTGGAAGAGGGTGGTTGTGGAGGTTTGGTAGGATAGTCACCCTTCATATGACCAACTTGTCCACACTTGAAGCATCTTCCTTCACTAATGTAAGTTCGCAACTCAGCAGGAGAGAGAGATCTCCCTTTCTTGGGCTGATTTGGCTTTGAAAGAAGAAGTAGGGGTAGGCTGCTCATGGAGAGCCTTCTGCTTGGCATGGTAAGTGCTTTGCTCCATCTTCCTGGGAGTACCCACCCTTGTCATGTATTCCATCAGCTATGCGGGCTGATTCCATAAGTATCTGCAAGTTACCTCGAGGGTAAAGCTTCATAGCCTTTTGCAAGGCTTCATGCAATCGTGCTTTAAACTTGCGCATGTTTTCCGAATCGTCAATCTTCTTGAATGGAGCGACTTTCAAGAGAATGTCCCAAAACCTATCCACATAGCGTGAAACAGTTTCGTTCTCCGACTGTGAAAGTCGATCCCATTCTTTCTTTACCTCTTCCTCATAGTCTGGAGGAAGGAACTGTGCGTAGAACTCCTTCTTGAAAGCAGTCCAATCTTGGGGTTTGCGATCTTCCAGGATAAGGGTTAACCACCAACTGCTGGCGGTGCCTTTCAGGTACATACTGACATGGCGAAGCTTGGATCTTTCTTTGAAATTCCCTTCAAAAAATGCAACTTCGAATTGGCGGATGAAAGCCAAAGCTTTGTCATTATCACGCCGTCCATTGTAGGTGTCGAATTTCACATCTTTGTCTCCCGACTTGAATGTTTTCTGCCTGTGGTGCTTCCTCTTATGGTGCTCCTTCTTTCTATGCTTAGACTCCTTATGGACAGGAGTCTTTTCCCTTGAATGCACTTCTTGCTGCAACGGATCGTCAAGAAACATGTCTTCCGGAGCAACAATGTCATCCAGATCCTTCATGAAAGAGAACTGAGGGATCCTGCTCTTGAATCTTTGGGTTAAACCGCACATGACGTTCTGGAGGTTTCCTCTGCCTCTCGTGCATGCGGGAGGTTCCAATCAAAGAATCTTTCCTTGGTGCTGGCACCTTTGGGTTCTGCGGGATTTCTCTCGACCCCATCGGCATTTTCTCCTTCCCTTTCTCAAGAGTATGGAGAATCTTTTGGACTTCTGGATGGGAGAGAGTTTTTTGCAACTCTTCCACCTGCTGTTGAAGGAGAGAGAACTCTATCTCGCGTCCTCCCATTTCTGCAGTCTGCCAAGAGTCATCAATCCCTTAAGGAAGAGAGAGATGACCTTGCTCTGATACCATTGTCACAAAAATACGGAAGCGAAAACTGACTGTTAAATGCAATATTATACTCAAGAGACTTTGGAGAGAAAGAGAGAAAGCTTGACACATCATTGGGGACCAGAAGATGGGCTGGTCCCCCCCCATAAAGAGAATATCTTTATTACTAAGGGAGAATTCTTTTACAAGCACAGGAACGGGGCGAAAGCCCGTCCTCTTTTCTTTCTTGTCCTTCTTCTTCTTCTGACTGAGAGAGTAGAAGAACTGCTCTCCTGACTACTAAGAGGATCTTTCCTCTTCTGTGAGATTTTGGGAAGCTCTCGTAGATGAGAGTCTATCTTCCACAAAACTCATTGGAAGCTCTCAAAAACGAGAGTCTATCTTCCGCTAACTATGTCTCTTCGGACATAATCATTCCTGCAGTCAACCCACGAAGGAAACATGCAAAACACACTCACACACGCTTGCTGTAATTTTCTGCACATAACCAGAAATTGTTACCTGAGCGCGTTCCAATGCCGAAACGGAGGTCCTTTTCGCGACGGAAACGCTCCAAACTTTGTGTGTGTGTATAGTAAGTAGAGAGGAATAGTTTCCTACTAAAGCTTTGCTGAAATTCACCCTAATACAGGTGATTAGGGGCTGAAAACAGAGAATTTGCAGCAGCTAGTAGAGAGAGAAAAAGAGTTTTCTACTACTTTACGCGATGAAACTTCTCCCACGGCTGCCTATGACCATGAGAGGCCTTGTTCTATGTGATGGGTGCACAGAGGCTCCACATACACCACAAGGTGCTGCTCTCAAGCTTCAATGGAGAGCTTCACCGCGTAGAGGACGTTCGACTTAGGGAGGGTAGTGCATTGCCAACCTGGCAAGAGGGGGAGTGGCTGCTCTCTTATAGCCTCCCAGAAGAGGGGGCGCTAGCATGAAGAGAGAGAGAGAGAGAGAGAGAGAGAGAGAGAGAGAGAGAGAGAGAGAGAGATTGCATGGGAAAGTGTGCCAAGTGGCACACTTACTTTAAAATTTAAAAACCATTCAACTTTTGACTTTAAAAATCCTATGCTAGTTAATGAAATGTGCAATTAAGTGCACAACTGCACACATAGATGCAACCAATTAAATTGTTAGCTGCTCCCTAGCCCAATGCCGTATCGACACTGCTCTGGCATTACCTGTTCGCACTTGTCCGGCCATTTGGTCCAGCGCAAATCATTTAAGAATTCTTTAACTAACTTATCCTAAGGCCGTAAAATAATCAGGTCTTAGGGTTATTATTCTAAGGACCCCATCTCATTCTTGTGCTTGCACTAGCGCGCGTAATTTTTTGAGCCTGAAATCTGAGGCTACTATCTACCCCTTTATTGAAGACCCGATTTCCCAATCACTAGGGCTTCAGGGTATTTTTCTGCTAGGGTCTCCCTGAGGTGCTCTGGTCCAAACTTGGGCGCACCTGAGGCCCCAAAAATTGCTAAATCTATTCTGATGTGCACACAACTAATTAGATAATTCTTTTCTCGTAAATAAATTAATTATTTACAAAGTCTGATTTAGTTACAATTTTGATCTCCACGGGGAGCATGATGAACAGAGGATTCAGACGATTTCTCTCTTATCTGCGCAGTTAGGCACTTATCGGGTGGGGCGACGTGATAGAGAAGCCTACGACGTGGGCTGATTTTTGTGTGAATTTCAAGAAAGACTTTGCCAAAATGGACCCTTTGAAAGCTTACACAAAATTGCGAAGAAAACTCTGTCTTTTGATAAATACACGACAGCTTTCAAAGAAGCGCTCAAGGTGGATTTCACGCATGTTGTGCACATGTATCTGTTGGGTTTGCATAAAGACTATCATTGGCCTTGATCAAAGATAAAGCCCCGACTGACGTCGATGACGATGTGGCAAAGGCCAGAATGTTCCATTTGATAAATGGAGCGAATTATGAGAAGAAAAGAACTTCAGATCACCAGTCCGGCGAAGGCACTTCGAGGAAGCGACCTTGATTCGAGCAAAAGAAGAAGCCTAAGAAATTGCAAGGTCGTCCTTGGGTTCTTCGTCTTGGGTTCAGATTCACTAGATCTCAGGTAACTCAGATGTTCAAGTTGAAATCCATCACCTAGCGCATAGTTCATGCACTAATTGTACTTTCAACACCAAAGTGTTTGATAAGCACGATCTTCTCCGTTTCTTCGGGAAGATCAATGGTTACGACATGACCGTGCTTCTTGATAATGGAAGCTCACACAATTTTGTGGATGCAAAATTTGTGTAGAAACTGCGTCTGCAGCAGACGTGGGACAGTGACCATGAGTGTCGCGTGAAGATGGTTCGTGGCAAGGATATAGATGTATGGTTCCTGATTTGACGCTTGAGCTAGCTGATGACAAAGAGAACCTGGATTTCCACATCATGCACATAGATAGAGCATATTGTATTTTAGGAATTCCATGGTTTTATGATAAACAAGACATGTTGTATATAGACTATGTACATCACTCTTGTTTTTGTTAAACAGGACATGCCTCATGTATGTGTTTTGCTTTGTAATCAGATTTTTGTAAATAATGGTTCTGCAATACCAATTGTTATTGCTTTGGAAATGTTTAAGGATACAAAGTCTTTCGATGTTGACTTTTATTAGTGGATACCATCTACTTGGTTTGACTCATTAGTGCTTGGTACTTTTGTCACTAAATTTTGTAAAAATGTTTTATGTTCTTCTGTTGAACTTTAGGATTTTGACAAATCCAATCCTATCTGAGGAATCATGATTGATTTTAAGGATGTTTTTTGTAAGGACATGGGTCCTATGGGAAAGGCCATTGGCACGGCCGGACAGTGTGTACGCTAGGAGGAGGCACGGTTGGGTGGAGACTAGCACACGCATTACCATTGCCCTTTCACTGGTATCCGAGCTATTTTTGGGAGGAGGCGAAAAGCGGGTTGCATGTGCGTGCGACGTTCTGTTTCTCTCCCACGTTCCGCAAACAGCGACGTCTCCATTGTGCAACAAAAGAAGACAGGGGCACGCTTTCCTGTGCGCATCGTGCGGACACACAGTGACAGCCGACTGCGATCCCGACCGTCCCATTTACGCCTTCCACAATGCACGACTAAGACGGGCGACCAAGGCAAACTCGACGGCACCGAGGCTCCGAAGGCTTTTGTTGGCGCCGTTGGCTGCGCGCGTAGGAAGGCCCGCTTAACCCTTGCATGAAGGAGGGTTGAACGTACCCCATGAGGGTAAGAGGCCAACACTTTACCATCAAGCTATTGACTCTTGTTGTGTATAACAAGGAAAGATAGCCTACTTGTGTTGAAAGAAAAACTAGAAGGAAAGGGAAAGCTTCAAACTTCAAGGAAGTAGCTTCACCCTTCCTTTTCACTTCGTGGAGGAAGGCAAGTTTCCCTCCAAAAATTCTTTTTTTCTCAAGGAGGTAGCTTCAAAGTAAACTAAAGCCTTCACAAAAACGACGGGTTTCTGTGAAGAATCAACAAAGGTGTTCTTTCAACGAACGACAAGTGAAGCGCTCAAATTCTCGCAAGGCGAGGTTCGCATGCAACGCAAATTGCGGAGCATACAAAACACAAAGACTTCAAATTATTGTACAACTTGTCGTTTTTGTTTCTCTCTTTGCATTAGTGTGTGTTTACCATGGCCAGTGAGGATATCCCACCTACACACACGTTTGATTTTGAGCACGTAGATCAAAATCAGGGCACCACGGATGCGGCTGACACTAATATGCATGATGACGATGATCTAGGAGATCATGGCCTTGTAGATATGGCTGCTTTCAAGACTTTGGAAAATCGCCAAAGTGTACTTGAACGCAACCTCTCTGCACTTCATGCAAATGTTACCAATCTTACGGAGTTACTTGTGAAATTTATGAATTCACAGACGACTCAAGGAGCCACAAGCGGCACGGTTCAAGGGAACCAAGCTCGCACGACTCAAGGAGTCTAAGAGACAAATGCTGCAGAAGATGCAGAAGGTAGCAATGCATTACTTAAGAATATCACCATTCTTGAATTTCACGGGGAAGAGCGTGATCGCAACAAAGATGCGGTCAATACGTTCTTACACAAATGGAGTGATATTCATCGATTGAGACACACCCCGGATATAAAGACGGTTGTGGAAACAAGTCTCTCTCTTAAAGGCAAGGCCTATAAGTGGTGGATGACATTTCCAATAGATGCTCGTCCTCCGTCTTGGGTTGCGTTTCAAGCTTCTTTCTCCAAAGCGTTTTTGGACTCCAATGAAGAAGATAAGAATTGGTTAGCATGGGATGCATGCCGCATGTCTGGCCTCTCTCTCACATAGTACCTTTCAAAGTATCGGGAAATCATATTAAAACTAGAGGTCTAGATGAATTCCAAAAGATACTGGGTTTTATTAGGGGTCTTGACAAAGACTATCGTCTTCATGTCAAGACTCAACATCCAAAAACTTTGGAAGAAGACATCAGTCATGCCCAAAGATATGATGATGACCAAGAGAGGAAAGGAAATGTTCCCTACACTTAAGAATAATTTTGCTAAGAGACAATGGCGAGGTAGATCTCCCACACGTTCCAAGAGGAATAAGAGACAATCTACCTCTCCACGCCCACAAGAGGCTAAGAAGCCTAAGCACTCACGAGATAGTGGTCTCTCAGCACTGCCGATTTTTAGCCTGCCAAGAAACACAATTTGTGTTTTAGATGTCTTTCGGATCAATATAACAAGAAAGATTGTCCTCTTTTGCAAGGCAAAGAAAGGCCATGCACACGGTGCAACGCCTCACATTAGATTCATCTCCTAAATATTGTGCTGTAGAGGTTCTTCATATGGAAGAAAAGCACAAGTGTTGTGTGCCTGCTTCAATGTGGCAGCCCACCTTTGACCCCTTAGATTTGATTCGCATGCATGGCACTATTAACGGACAACGTGTTTGTATTTTAGTGGATGATGGTGCAAGTCATAACCTCTTGAACTATAAGCTAGTCAAGAAATTGAAGCTTACACAAACTCCCTGCTCTCACAAGTATGTGGTGGAGCAGATGTCTGGGAATGATAAAGAACTATGGGACACGGTAGTTCAAGGGGTTGAGCTTATTGTTCAAGATCATACGCTGACCCTTGACTTCCAAGTTATGAACATGGACCATGCTGATGTAGTTTTAGGACGGGAGTGGCTGCATGGTTTAGGAAACACATTGCACACTAGTTATGAACACAACTGCTTATCCTTTATGGCCAATGGTAAACATGTGCTTTTGCTTGGTGAGAAAAATATACCATCTGCACCACTTATATGTACAGCCGAACTTTCTATTTTGCAGAAAGCAGATTTAATAGATGAAGTCCTTTTGTGTTACTGCTTGTCTCCAAGTCTTGTGAATTCTCAAGAGCAGAGTGCGGTGAATTCTAGTAATGGTATGCAAAGTACAATGAATTCTACTGATAAACAAAGTGTTAACAAATCTAACGAGCAAAGTTCTCTCAATTTTAATTCTATAGAGCAACGTGCAACTGTTGTAAAACAAACATTACAGGAATTACAAGATTCTCCATCCCAGCATAACTCTAGTTTACTTTCTCCTTTTGCACGGCAAAAGTTGACTCACTTACTCACGGAGTATAGTGACATGTTCTCAAGTGATTTACCACCGGGTTCACCCCCTACACGTGATGTGTAGCATGGCATAGATGTCTTGCCAGGCACTAAACCGGTGAGTAAACCACCTTATCGTATGAGTGCTAAAGAAGTCAAGGAGGTTGAGAGTCAGTTGGCTGACTACCTCGCCCGTGGTTTCATTAGACCTAGCACTTCGCCTTGGGCATCACCAATTCTATTGGTGAAAAGGAAAGATGGTACTAGGCGAATGTGCGTAGATTCTCACGGATTAGACGCCATAACCATCAAGAACAAGTATCCTCTGCCAAGAGTAGATGAGTTGTTTGATCAACTCCATGAGGCAAGATACTATACAAAGATAGATCGTTCAGGATACCACCAGGTGCGTATCCTTTTACAAGATATCTTCAAAATTTCCTTTAGAACATGGTACGGGCATTTTGAATTTTTGGTTATGCCTTTTGGTCTAACCAATGCTCCAGCTACATTTATGACACTCATGGATAGTTTCTTACGTCCCTATCTTGGAAAATTTGTTGTGGTTTTCCTTGATGACATTCTCATTTACAGTAAGACTGAAGATGAACACATAGAACACTTACGATTAATGTTCGAACAGCTACGAGCTCACACGCTGTATGCTAAGCAAAGCAAGTGCGATTTCTTTAAAACAGAGATACATTACCTCGGTCATGTGATCTCTTATTCTGGCATCAAGATGGACACTGACAAGGTCGCTATCATTCTTCGATGGCCACATCCCAACACAGTTGAGGAGCTTCAAATATTTTTAGGCATGGCTGGATTTTATCGACAGTATATCCGTGACTATGCCAAGATCACTGGTCCTATGACGGATGAACTTAATGCAAAAGGTAAGACCTTTTCTTGGGAAGAAGCCCAAAAACGTAGTTTCGAACAACTCAAGGTAGCTATAGCCACTGCTCCCATCCTAGCAATCGTCGACCCACTTAAGCCGTTTGTGGTAGAGACTGATGCTAGTGATAAAGCCATTGGTGCGGTACTTCTCCAGGAAGGAAGACCTATAGCCTTTGAAAGTAAAAAGTTAGATAGAGCTCAACAGAATTATTTTGTTTATGAGAGAGAGCTCTATGCCATAATTCACGCTTTACGAAAGTGACGACACTATTTATATGGTGCCGAGTTTGAAGTATTTTTGACCATAAGAGTATCAAATGGTTTACTACTCAAACAGACTTGAAGGGCCGTAAAGCTAGATGGGCAGAAATCCTTCAAGATTATGATTGTAAGCTACGATATCGCAAGGGGCGATATAATGTTGAAGCGGATGCATTAAGTTGGATACCTTAGATTAATTCACTTGCTTTCACGGATCTAAAGAGTGGATTTTTGGAGGCATTACGTGGCAAGTGTGCACAAGATCAATCATATGCTAAAGTGTAGAGTGCAGTTTTAAAAAGGGATCCCTCACACTCACATGTCTCTGAACAGCGAGATCAACATGTCTCCGTACGCGCAGATAGAAACTCCAACACACAGAGCTCCACTCCTACTCAAGAAGAGCTTAAGCGATGGAAGAATTTTTCCATCGATGATGGCTACTTACTCCACAAAGGTAGAGTATGTGTGCCAAAGGACTCAGACACTAGTCGCCAATCTTATTTGAGTGTCACGATAGTCCAAGTGCTGGTCATCCAGGTATTTGTAAGACGTATGCCTTAGTTCGACGGCAATTTTATTGGCCGGGCTTACATCATGATGTTCAAGAGTACGTGTCACAAGGCGGGCACCACGTGCCAATAGAAAAGAACAGATTGAAACAGACTTTTAGCACTTCAATAACAACTGAATTGAGAGAGAGAGACGACACGCGACACGGAGTGGAGGAATTCCACCCCAGAGAGTATTGGCCCCAAACCTTGGCGCCGCTTTCGGTATTTTTTTATATTGCATCATCAAAGTACAAGCTGGTACTCGAGACTCTGCATCTTCTCCAGGAAGCATGCCAGAGAATGAGCCCTAGCCTTATATTTAAAGGCCCTTAGCCTGAAAAGCAATCACAATCTGGAGTTCAAATATATAGTAGGGAAGGATAATCCAATGGTAGATCTGCTATCTAAAGCAAGGTATGAAGATGAAGAGAATATGGTCATTGAGGGAGATGTAGGTACAAAGTTTTATACCATTGCACATGCAAGAAGTGATGATATGCGGTCGACAAATATTGGACGGTATTTGAGTACAAATAATATAAAGTTTGGAAACAAGTGTTCTCAACAATATACTTCTTGGGTGGAAGTATTTGGGAATCTTTTTACGAGAACAGAGTTCTTAAGGTTAGACAATTCTTGTGTACGATTAATAATAAGAGTCTGCAAGGACTTTGGGTCACTTGAATCCCACGTTTGCACAAAGGATTCAACTTTGTTGAAAATGAGTTCATACGGACTCCGATCTCACAAGGCTTAAACCATATCCCAAAGAAACACCTAAATCCTCACTTGGCTATTGCTGCCTTGATGGTTTTGCCTTGATGGTTTTACTGATTTGGCAGGATTACTTCAATTGGAGGAAGATGTAAAACATGACATAGCTCACACAATCTATGAAATTTTTTCTCAAAAAGTGGGTGAGTTATTGCACTTTTGGACGGACCTGTCACAAAAATCACAAAATGTATAACGGTGTCAGGAGTTTTTTGGAGCAAGGGATTGCACATATGTACATACACATGCATGGTGCATCAAATAAAGAATTGCCCATTTTCCAGAGCCAGGTGGTTACGTGGGGCCCACATGTGTACATGTAGAACAACATGTACATAGTGTATCGATTTTCACTATCACCTATACCAGTGTGTTTTTTCTATAATAATGAGGAGTTGGTAGCGCGTGAAACTTCTCGAGGAAGCTATCCGCGGGCCGACGACATGAGGTAAGCAGGTGCGTCAGATGGCATCTAGTGGCGTCAGGAGGTCGAATGGGGTCAATATTTGCACGTGGATGAGTACGGACACAATGTGGATGTTTTCTTGTGATAATTATGCAGAAAGGTCATCATGAGGACCATATTTTGGGGCCACTTCACGTGGTTGCGAGACGCATTATTGGAAAAAGCTGAGTGCCAGGTGTGCGGATGATGCAAAAAGGTGACAACTATGCACTGCGAGGTCAGTTTTTGGCCTGTTCGGGGTCCGTTTGAGGTCATTTAAAAGGCCAAGGGTGTCCAAGTAATAAAGCTAAGTGTGGGAACTAAAAAAACAGAGAGAAGATCATAAAAAACGCGGAGAAGAGAGGAGGAACAGCCGCAAGTGTGTTTTTGGGATTTTTGGAGCCTGTTTTGGCCGTAAATTGCTTATCCGAGGTCGGATTTGAGCACTTTGACATTGTAGACTGGGGTTTTGGGCCGTTCCGGACGCGATGGCGCTGTCCATTTTGCCAAATTCCTCGCTCTTTTTCTGCTGTTTTTCTGTGTAATCTTCTTCGGTGAGTGAAGCCTCTGCTTAACTTGTGGTTGTATCTGGTGTATTTCTCAAATACTGTGTAAACTATTTGTCCCATTGGTGTTGGCCCAAGCTCATTTGTACCTAAACATCAGAAATTCTCCTCTTTTGAGCCGAGTTTTTGTGTGTGTGTGTGTGTGTGTGTCTTTGTGTTGAGTGGGCAAGTGGGTAAGTGGGAAGTCTCTCTCCTCTCACTCCATTGGTGTGTTCCCTGTCTCGGCTAGGTGGATTGTGTAAGCCGAGTGGTGTCCCATAGTGTGTGTGTATCATTCCAAGAGTGTGTGTCGGGTCATTATAGAGGCGTTCTGTGTGTTTCCATCCCGCTCACATTCTTTTGGCGCTCCCACGGAGGATCTTCTTCGAGTACCTTCTGCTTCGAGCTTTAAGCTTCGAGATTCGGGATTACAGGTTGCAGACTACAGGTTACAGGGACAGGTACAGGTACAGGTGATTAAGACAGGTACAGGTAGCTGGAGTACAGTGATATACTAGCAGTGGAGTCACTTGCAGTTGTTGTGGGTATGCATCACTTGGCGCCTGTTTGAGCGCATTGTCTGCTAGATTGTACGTTACTTGTGGAAACTGCCATTGTACGCCTTTGTGGAGCCATACTTGGTTTTATTTGGCAGTCCCAGCCATTTCTGAAACTTAGGTCTGGAAGATAGTCATTTCTGAGACTTGACTATACGAGATTTGCATAAGGCTTCCTGTGAGGGTCGATAACGTGAGGTTTTATTGAGCTGTGGGATTCTCAAATGTGGAGATCTTTTCGGTGATACAGGTAGCTGGAGCACCCTTTTTGTGACCTCGCCAATAGGCTATGTACTAGTGATTCCTACTTGATGCTCGGGTTCTATTGTTGGCAGTTTATGCATACATATACAGTCTATATTTTGGGTTCTTACTGCTCTACTTCTGGGAAACTCTGTCAAAATTTTTCCAAGTTATGATGGTTGGTCTTTTGGTCTTTTAAGCCATTTATGTTGTTATGTTGCTGAAATTTTGGCAAAATCAAAGGATAAGTCAGGTGTGCCTTCTTGGAAGCTGCATGGTTGACTTTAATGGATGATCAAAATGGCCCTCAATTCACTCCTTTTCATTTAACTCAGAGAATCCAGATAAATGTTCATGTGTCCAGGAAGATTTTTTTCCAGCAGCGCATAGTCTTTATGTTCGGGCCAAGAAGAGTAAGAGAGATCTTGGAATGTCCTTTGCCTGTTGAAATTCCAATGATTAACTATGAAAACTCAGTTGATGTGCATGTGTTTGTCCTTATCTAAAGCTGAGCTCCATTGAAGTTTCTGGGGATTGGGTAGTGAAAAGTTTTAGGTTCTTGCACGTGTGTTCGAAGGGGTTCTCAAAGCATCGTAACTTGGGTAGCCATGGCTTTCTCTTATCCGGAGTTTCATGGAAGAAGTGATGAAGATGTGAAAGACTTTTTGGAAAAGATGGAGGTTGCCTGCATTAGCAATCAGATTCATGACCCGGCACAAATGCTACGTCTTCTCCAAATCTGTTTGAAGAGTGATGCACGAGTTTGGTCCAAAGCATTTGAAGAGGAGTTGCGTGTGGCTGATCCACCTGTAAGATTGAGTTGGGACAATCTACGGCATGGATTGAAAGTGGAGTTTGTGAAGATAGAAGATCCTGACAAAGTGTGGCAAGAAGTACAGGCTTTAGTGCAAAAGGAAGGTGAGCTAGTAGATGCGTACATACGTAAGTTCTCATTGGCATGGGAGAGGATGTGCAAGGCCTTAGCACCACAGGTACCTCCACTTGACATGATGAAGAAGGATAGGTTCTTGGCTGAATATACGTTGGAGAGTGGAGCTAAAGAAGCCTAGGACATATGAAGATGCACTAGAGGTAGCAAGGAACAAAGAGTGGAAGCTGAGGAAAATGAGCCAGTTAGGGGTGGAGTCTTTGCCCATGAGATCTGAATTTCAGCCTATGGACTCTTTACAAGGTCGCATGCTAGGGGTTCATCATGAACCGATGGTTTCTGTTACTCCTCAGGTTATGCCAACAGTGGTCACTACAGCAGTGCAAGATGATGGGCTAAGGCAAGACATGAGGCAAGTGGTAGATTTAATGAAGAATCTCAGCCTAAACATGCTAGGTCAAGTGGGAAATAATCGAGGTCGAGGGAGGTTTGCAAATCAGCCAAGAGGTGAAGAAAGACCTAGGAATGGTGTTGGACAAAGCAATGGTAGGTTTTGGAGGCAGACGTCCACATGTTATAGTTGTGGAGAGTTGGGCCACATCAGCCCGCAATGTGATAAGCCACCAAGGATGGGGGGAGACATGTATCCATTGCCAAGACAGGTGTTAACTAGGTCCAGTGATTATGGCATCGAAATTAAGGGAGATGAAGGAACCAGTGGATTAACCTAGGAGGAAAAGGGAAAGACAAAAGTGCTAAGTGTAGTCACGTTGGAGAAGGCATCAAAGCTAGAGGATACATTAGTGATGCCTATTGGGAAGAGGACCACAGAGGAAAAGGAAGGAAGAAGTGCCCCAGGTCCTAGCAAGAAGAAGGGAAAGAGCCATGAAGGCGAGGCTGTCAAGTCCAAGAGGAAAAGGAGGGCTCGTCGCAAGTTTCATGTTTCAGATTTTCCACTAGGGGATGGGCAATTAAGCTATGACTTGAAGGAGGAACTGACAAGCAGGAAGGCAGATGTTACTTTTGGGCAGCTTATAGAGATGGTGCCTAAGCTAAAGCGACAGTGGAAGAGAATGGTTAACCCAATGGAGAAAGAGCCAGAGAGAGGTTCAGTAAAGGTGTTGGCGATGGATGAGCTACTAGACATTTGTCCAATAGTAGATGTGTGGCATAAAAGAAAAAATCTGGGATATGGCTATGCTGATGGCGGAGCCCAAATATGTGTCATAACACACTCATGCGTTGAGAAGATGGGTCTTACAGTGACCAGGGTGTCAGGCTTCCGGATCAGATTGACAAACCATCAAAAAGTAAAATGTTTAGGTGTTGTAAAGAGCTTAGAAGTGGATGCGTATGATGCAAAGGCGGTGGTTGATTTTCATGTGATGCCAGCGGGGTTGGGAGCATATCCTATCATACTGGGCAGGCCATGGTTACGTGCAGTGGGAGCTGTTCAAGATTGGCGACGTGGTACAATTAGCCTCTATGGAAAGACAGGTGCCAAGAAGCTTTATAATATGGACACAAGGAAACGATTAGAGGAGCTTTATGAAGATGAGAATGGGTCTAGTGATGAAGACTATTCCACAGTGTCTGATGAGGACAGTGATAGTACTACCAGCAGTGATGAGGATGCTGATGTTGCATTTCTTTTGATGGACAAAGGAATCCAGGAGTTTGGTGTAGTCGCATTTACAAATAAGGTTGAAGATGAAAGTGAAGGGCCTTATGACGTGATTGAAGGGCTGATGCAAACCAAGGTTGAGTTGTCAAAGAAGCAGGAATTGATGACACAAATGATAAGTGGAGACCTCTCAGCTATGGAGAAGGAGATATATTTGCACATGTTGGCTAGTTTTCGTGATTTGTTCATTACTTCATATGAAGAGATCAGAGGGTTCAAGGGTGAAGAGATGCATATAGAGCTGAAAGAAGGTGCTAAGCCAGTGCGACAAAGGCTAAGACGGATGGGTCAAGAGCAAATGGAAGCCTTGCGGGAAGAGGTGGACAAGTTATTGAAGGCAGGGTTCATAGTCCCAGTGGAGACCACGGAATGGGCGAGTCCATTAGTAGTCAGTCTAAAGAAGGATGGGAAGTGGAGGATTTGTGTAGATTTTAAACCCTTAAATGCAGCCACTAAGAAGAACCCATATCCTCTTCCATTCATTGATCAGATCTTGGATTCCGTGGCAGGTTATGAGAGGTATAGTGTGTGTGATGGTTTTTCAGGCTATTTTCAATTGAAGATTGCTCTTAAAGACCGCACAAAGACAACTTTTATTACGCCTTGGGGCTGTTATTGCTACACGGTATTGCTATTTGGGTTGTCAAATGGACCATCTTTCTATCAAGAGAGAGCAAATTGGGTATTTAAACCATTCATTGGTAGTTGTGTTAAAGCTTTTATGGACGACTTTTGTGTCTATAGCAGTAGGGCTGAACATCATGAGAAGCTGCAGATGGTATTGGCTCGATATGATGAATGTGGAGGACAACTAAATCCCAAGAAATGTCATCTAGCACAGCCAAGGGTGAAGTTATTGGGCCATATGGTGTCAGAAAATGGCATTGAAGCTGATCCAGATAAGGTTAAGTCTATTATTTTTCTTCCATCACCTACGAGTACGAAGCAATTGGCAACCTTTATACACAAAGTGAAGTACATGGCACGGTTTATTCCATTGTCGCTTCTTTATCCATTACAGCAAGTGGCAAAGCATGATCCATTGCAATGGGATGACAAGTGTGAAGAAGTGTTTCAAGAGGTGTTAGGGGGGTTGTCAGCCATGCATTCTCCTGATTGGGAGAAAGTGTTTTATGTAAATCTATCAGTAGGGGATGATGCCATTGAAGCCATGCTATTGCAAAAGGGGAAGGGCAGCCATTATATGAGGCTAGTGTATTGTGCAAGCCGAGTGAAGTTGGTAGCAGAGAGAAAGTTCTCGGAAGTAGAGCTAGTGATGGCCAGTGTAATATTTGCTTGTCGACGATTTCGTCATTACTTGCTACCACGACCTTTTGTTTTCTTGACGAGTTGTCTTTTTGCCACAGTTAATTAATGGTACTAACATGTCAAATATGGTGAAGAAATGGGTAATTGAGCTGCAAGAGTTTGAGTTCTCTTTTCTAGTGGAAGACAGTACAAGGGCTACCCTAGCTGATTTGTTGACCTACAAGGAGAATCCCCTTATTGTTAAGGAAGAGGTGGTGAGAAAGGTAGTTGAAGAATTGCCACAGATCAACAATGCACATGTGTTGTTCTTTGATGGTTCATACAGAAAGAGCCATGATGCAGCTTTAGGGGGTATAGCACTTTATGATCCAGAGGGGAAGCTAGTATGCAAGAGGGGGTTCAAATTGGATGCTCATAGTAACAATGAGGTTGAATATGCTACTCTGGAAGCCGGATTACACATTTGTTTGAAGCACGGGGTTCGAAGGTTGAGCATAAAAGGTGATGTCTTGTTAGTGGAAGCAAGTGCTGGGTGTGTGGAAGAGCAAGAACAGCTCATTGAAGGAAATGTGTTTCAGAATTAAAGGTCTGTTAAAAAAGTTTGAAGCATGGAGCATCAGACACATTGAACATGCTCTAAATGGAGAGGCACATGAAGCAGCTCAAAGCATGATTGGGGAGCTATTTGTGTTGAGGACCACTTTACCTCTTTATCATGGCCGAGAAAGTTTGGCTCAAGAAGAGGAGTTTTTGCTAACAGGAATCATTCCAAAGGAGTTTCAGAAGTGTAAGAAGTATGGTTTTGTGCGTAGAGCATATAGGTACAAATTGATTGGTGATGTCTTATACATGAAAGGGGCTGATCTCGTGTTGAGACGTGTACCTTGGCGGGAGGAGCTTTATAGAGTGTTGGAAGAGAATCATGAAGGCGCATGTGGCGGCCATTTTGCTCTAAAGATCACCTTGCATAAGATCTTGCAAGAGGGGTATGTCCGGCCTAGTTTGCACAAGGATGTTCACCATTGGTGTAGGTCTTGCAATAGGTGTCAAGCATTTGGGAAGAGAGTGTTGAAGCCAGAGCTACGAAAAACCATTATGGCATTTGATGTGTTTGAAAAGTGGGGGATTGATGCAATAGGCCCATTACCTATTACAAGCAGGGGCAAAAGCTATATTTTGACTGCAGTGGACTATCTCCCTAGATGGGCAGAGGCTATAGCAGTAAAACAGATCACTGCAAAGGATGTGGCAAAATTTGTGTATGATGAAATATGTTGCAAGTTTGGGGTGCCACTGGAGCTACTTTCAGATAAGGGGCCAGGCTTTAGAGCTAAACTGCTAGACTTCTTATGCGTGAAGATGAAGATTAAGCACCAGCATACCACTCCTTATTACCCGCAATGTAATGGCTTAAATGAAAGGTTCAATGGTGAGTTGGTACAAATTCTTTCGAAAGTGACAGAGCACCAAGGAAAGAATTGGGATTTGGAATTGCCTAGTGCATTATGGGCTTACCGTACTTCGGTGAAGACAGGTACAGGGTTTACTCCATTTCATTTGGTGTATGGAAAGGAAGCACTATTGCCTGTGGAGGTAGAGTTGCTTGCAGTAAAGATGCTAGAGAAGTTGCTTGGGCCGCCTAGTGATGCGTTCAAAGAGAGGCTATTACAGTTACAAGAGGTTCAGTTGGATAGGATGAGTGCATTGGAGCATTATGGGCAGATGCAGGATAAGGCTTTGGCAAAGATAAATGAAAAGGTCAAAAGTAAGGGTATCAAGAAGCATGGCTTGGTTTTGCGCTACAACAGTAAGCTAGACAACACCTTCCAAAAGAAGTTTCAAATTAAGTGGGAAGGCCCTTTCAAGGTAGTGGAGTGTTTTCCAAATGGTACATATCAGTTGGCTAACCTGGATGGGATTTTACATAAGTCAAGGGTAAATGGATTGCGTCTTAAATTATATCATGCCAGGTTAATGATGGTGGAGCAAGATGAGTTGTCTGCAGAACAAGTAATGTCTGTGAGGGATGAGGAGACCTGTGACGCGGAGTCATGTCTCTTTTTGCTCCTGCTGATCATGAATGATCTAGCAGGCTAGGGTATGGACAAATTATGTCAAGAGTTTTTTGGAGCAAGGGATTGCACATATGTACATACACATGCATGGTATATCAAATAAAGAATTGCCCATTTTTCAGAGCCAGGTGGTTACGTGGGGCCCACATGTGTACAGGTAGGACAGTATGTACATAGTGCATCGATTTTCACTATCACCTATACCAGTGTGTTTTTTCTATAATAATGAGGAGTTGGTAGCGCGTAAAACTTCTCGAGGAAGCTATCCGCGGGCCGACGACATGAGGTAAGCAGGTGCGTCAGATGGCATCTAGTGGCGTCAGGAGGTCGAATGGGATCAATATTTGCACGTGGATGAGTACGGACACAATGTGGATGTTTTCTTGTGATAATTATGCAGAAAGGTCATCACGAGGACCATATTTTGGGGCCACTTCACGTGGTTGCGAGACGCATTATTGGAAAAAGCTGAGTGCCAGGTGTGCGGATGATGCAAAAAGGTGACAACTATGCACTGCGAGGTCAGTTTTTGGCTTGTTCGGGGTCCGTTGAGGTCATCTAAAAGGCCAAGGGTGCCCAAGTAATAAAGCTAAGTGTGGGAACTAAAAAAATAGAGAGAAGACCAGAAAAAACGTGGAGAAGAGAGGAGGAACAGTCGCAAGTGTGTTTTTGGGGTTTTTGGAGCCTGTTTTGGTCGTAAATTGCTCATCTGAGGTCGGATTTGAGCACTTTGACATTGTAGACTGGGGTTTTGGGCCGTTCCGGACGTGATGGCGCTGTCCATTTTGCCAAATTCCTCACTCTTTTTCTGCTGTTTTTCTGTGTAATCTTCTTCGGTGAGTGAAGCCTCTGCTTAACTTTGTGGTTGTATCTGGTGTATTTCTCAAATACTGTGTAAACTATTTGCCCCATTGGTGTTGGCCCAAGCTCATTTGTACCTAAACATCAGAAATTCTCCTCTTTTGAGCCGAGTTTTTGGGGGTGTGTGTGTGTGTGTGTGTGTGTGTGTGTGTGTGTCTGTGTTGAGTGGGCAAGTGGGAAGTCTCTCTCCTCTCACTCCATTGGTGTGTTCCCTGTCTCGGCCAGGTGGATTGTGTAAGCCGAGTGGTGCCCCATAGTGTGTGTGTGTATCATTCCAAGAGTGTGTGTCGGGTCATTATAGAGGCGTTCTGTGTGTTTCCATCCCGCTCACAACGGCATGTGTGAATTTAGTCTTGACTGAACTTGTATGCAATACTTAATAGTAAGCAATTGATAACCAAGAGTTTTCTAAGAGATTTCTAAACGTCTCTATTAACAATATATGGCTAGTTAAGAATGCTTGGGAAGTCTTGATTAATTTATCTCCTCAAATCTACTCCCTGTTTACAATAGATATCACTCAGTGCTATGAGAATATTCCCTTGAGAGGTCAATGTGGCACGGATTAATATTACCTTCTATTCTAAATTAGAAGCTAGCTTCAAAAAAATTTCATAGTCCAAGAACCCAAATGGATAAAAACTTCGAAAGGAACCCATATCACTTAGATCAGTTGGATCTAATTAAGCTCATTTTGTTGCTTCTTGAGCATAGCTTAATTTAAACAGGTAGTTCACTTTTTATGCAACTCTTGGGCATACAAATGGGCTTTTCTTGCTCTCCTGCGATGTGCAACTTGTATCTTGCTTTGAGTATAAATGGTACAAAAAACACCTCTCCTCCGTTTAGTCAGTTAACAAGGTTTATCTTTTTAATCAGACTTTTGGGTTTATGGATGATCTCCTTAGCATAAATAACTCTTTGTTTGGTGATGAGCTTCCACAAATCTACCTTAAGTGTTAAAAGTTAATTGATCCTCACTTTAGGATTGGAACCTCATCCTTTCCTACGAAGGTGGTCTACTTAAACGTGAAAATTCGATGAAAACCTCCTCTTTTAGGACATTATGAGATTAGGTTTTGTTGGAAAAGGATAAGTTGAATATTGTTCCTTCACAAAAGCAACTAATACAAAAGCATGGTACCCAAAAGCAGATGGCTTAAAACAGGGCGCCCAGAGGCTCTCACTGTCACTTGTTTTCATAATTGATGTCGTAAAAGCTGTCATGTCAGTCCACGATTCGTGGGGCAAATCACAATGGGAATTCCGACGCGATTTCCGGCGGGTTTTCTGGGTGCCGTTTTCAGGTCAAGGTCATGCCACGTCCTCACCAGTGCCACATGAAAGCGCATTTTGTCCCCTCACAATGAAACGAAGCACAGAATGCTCAAAACGGTTTGAAACAAAGCCAAAACAGGAGGACAAAACATGTTTCTTAGGTTCAAAAACAGAAGGTATTCAATTGTCAAAATTCAAAATCAGCCATATATTGTGTGCTGTGCATTGACAGGTTCAAACAATCTGACAATCCCTATATGTAACCTTCCATTCGTGTCGGTGGATTTGTGTCATTAACGATTTTCACCATACCTTGATCAATTAGAGGGAGTTGCAGCTGTTGTTTTAGTCCTTCCAGAGGTTCTGGCTGGCTGATTTTTCTTGGTAGGGATCTAGATGCATATGATGATTTTTGACTGTGTTTTTTTCAGGCCCGTCGTGCCTTTCGAGCTTTGAAGGGATTGATGAGGCTGCAAGCTCTTGTACGGGGCCATACAGTGAGTCGCCAAGCTACTGTAACTTTAAGATGCATGCAATCTCTTGTTAGAGTACAAACGCAAGTTCGCGAAAGAAGAAATCGGAAGTCTGAAGAGCAGCAGCATTTGGAGAAAGGTTTTTCATGGCAAGAATCACAGCACCAAGATGCTATTTCCAAAAGATCCTTGGTAGGTGTAGCCTTTCCTCAATTCTATGCTTCCCTCGGTTTGCTTAACTACACATTTGTTTCATCCATGACTTCTTGGTGCTAATGTTAGCATTGATTTTACTAAAATAATATTGTTTTGAGGTGCTTTTTCCATGTGGCTGCTTTTACAAGGAGTGCTGATACAGTACCTACTGTTGAAGCCATATCCCACACTAAAGCACCTTAACAGTTTTCTTGTCCTTTGAATGCCAAGCATAGACCCCATGACTTCACCATGTAACTCATTTTGAGCCTTTCAATGCTAAGCATACAACTCAACATGAGGAACATGTTGAGGCTATATCACATTATTAAGCCTTGACAGTCACCTTTTGTTCGATGCTAAGCATAGATGTCAACAGACACCTAATGTGAAAGGAAACGTCACAATTCGTTGCCTCGACATGTCCCTCGTGAATACCCATACTTTGCTGAACATCCACCTCTCATCAATTGTAAATTTGATCTTGCAGTCAGATGCTAGCCATCTGGATGGCTGGGATGGTAGTGTGCATTCTGCTGATGAAGTTCAGGCAAAGCTCCAGTTTAAGGAGGAGGCAATGGCAAGGAGGGAAAGAGCATTGGCATATGCTTACTCTCACCAGGTCTCTCAAGTTATATTCACTTGTCGAAGTCAACTGTTGTTTCTTGTTGGGTCACTAATTTCTGTAAGTACTTGTGAAGCTTTGGAAGTCGGGGGCAATCCCAGAGTCTATGCTTCTTGCAGCTGAGCATGATAATGGCCATTGGGATTGGAACTGGTTGGAGAAGTGGATGGCAGGAAGGTCATGGGACGGTCATGCTGTAACCAAGGAAATACCTGATGTATCTTCTCTTAAGAGTCATGAAGAGCTGCAACCTGATAGTGCTTACACACATACAAGCACCCAAAAGTGGCAACCTTCTTCAACTCCTGTTCCGATGAGTCCGGCCAGATCAAGAATTTCGAAGCCTCTTTCTTATGCTCCGCCTCCTTCGTCGGCACATCAGTATTCCAGGCCTGCCATCTCTGCCAAGGGCCCACCGGCTCATTTACTTCGTTCCCAAAACTTCACACCTGCAGACAAAAAAGATGGTGAATTCCTTAAGACAAGGAGCTCTGGATTGGTCCCTGTGGCCTCCAAAGGAAGCTCAAAGCAAAGTACAACAAGCTCTTCAGCACACGATGATGATGAATTTCGTCCGGTGCCGAGCTACATGGCCTCCACGAAATCTGCACAAGCAAGGAGTCGTTCTCAAAGCACACCAAAACAACGCTCTACAACACCGGAAAGAGAGAACGTGACAGTGACAGTGAAGAAGCGGTTGTCATACCCAATATCGGGGTCATTAATTGGCAGCTCAGGGCCATTGAAGTCATCGGGAAGACAACAGGGTCCTCAACGAAGCCCTGGCCTCAGAGGAATTTCTGGGCCTTTGCACTTGTACCATTCTTATAATGACGTTAGCATAGGTTCAATTGCTTCCTTGAATGGTCAGACAAGGAGGCGCTTCAAGTAGTGGTGGTGCAAATCGTGTGTGTAAATCCCTCTGCTAGCGATTGAAGGTTGTGGGGGACTAAGTGTCTAGACGCCTATGGTGGCGCCACTGAATGCTGCTGTTATAGTGCACATTTGTGAGAACTTCATATGCGAGACAAACTTAGGTGAAGCTGCATTGTCGTTCACGTCTGCCGGTGGCTGGCACTAACAATGTGGAGCTCCTAACAAGGCACATCTCATTCTCCATGGGCTTACCCTTTCATTGATTTATGTGAACTAAGATTCAAGAAGCTGAGCTAATGTAACTTAGATTACAATATTGTTTCTGCAAATAGTAAAGATTAATGGGGTAATGATTAGCATCTTGGACTAATTACCATAATTGAGAAGAGGAATAGCAAAAGAACATAAGCATTAGCAGGGACAAATGGCAGTGCAAGAAGGTGATGCTGAATCCTCATTACACATGATGTGTGCGTGCACATTGCATGGGCTAATCTGCTCGCACACTTACCCTCTAACAAGCCCATGCACACATTTCTTTCTGGGTTAATCCGAGTTCCCATATGTACTTGTGAAGATTCCATGGAGCCTGTTCTCAGTAAAAGACTATCCAAAGGAATTTAAGAGCATTTGAAAAATGGTTGCTTTAGAAGTCAGGATTTTGTTTGATGGGCAGCCGAACTGCTTCATGAACCAAGTGTTTGTAAAACTGACATCATTCTCACCCATTCTCACTTGCAATGAATTTCCAGAGTAATTAGTTCAGTGTAATTGTCCAAAAGAGGGATTTTATTTTGAACCCAAAATCCATGGTGTGTGTGTGAAAACTATTAGC
This sequence comes from Adiantum capillus-veneris, assembly GCF_014529385.1. NCBI lineage: Eukaryota > Viridiplantae > Streptophyta > Polypodiopsida > Polypodiales > Pteridaceae > Adiantum > Adiantum capillus-veneris. The sequence goes on along the minus strand of NC_140942.1, from coordinate 104,107,314 downwards.
TCACTCTATCATGTGGCAATCTGCCCACTTGCCATGTATTCTCCAACACGGTCCTTTCGACTTCAACCTACATATAGCCTTGACAAGTTCTGCTGTGCGGGAATAACCGCTTTCAGAGAGGAGAAGGCAACATGACAGCCTGCTTAACAACGGTGCTTTGGCATGCTGATTAGTTTTTGACAAAGCCTTGACCTTCAGCTCATTGTCATCGGCATAATCCTTCTGCATGCTGCTCTCTTGTTTAGGTTTGGCCAAGGTCCTTTTTGGCATACAAGACCTCAACCGGTATAAACAATGCCCATGCTTGTGCATGAGGTTAGACCACCTTGTCAGTCTATTTATGTCTCTAGGTGACTTGTTGTTAGGATAACTTTGTGTCTTTTTGGATCATCCTTTTATGCTTGTGCACTCGGTGTGGTTCTTGTGGTTTAAATGTCCCACTTTGTGAAGTATACACACCCTTTGTTGTTGTCTTGGGGGAGGGGGGGCTTTTGCTCTTGTACCAGGTGGTTTTTTGCCAGATGTTATGCTTAATTGTAGTTGGTTGTAAAAGGGGAATGTTAGCGCAAGACCACCTCGAGTAAGAATAAGATCTTAAAGTATGCTAAACATACACCTCTACTTTTTAGTGGTTGAAAAAGAGTGGTAAGCGCAAAGTTCCTAGGGGCAAGGCCTAAAGCTATGGTTGTGGAGAATATGTATTGGAGTTAGCATTGCACGAATGCACACACAAGTTGGAGATGGAGAAGAAACTCAAGGCACACAACAGAGAATGTATTACTACTAAGCGTTTGAATACAAAATAAGTAAGCCATAAATTGGATATATAGAGCATGGAGAGAAAAGTCTCATTCTGAGGGAAAAAAGTGCTCAGTTGTCCTAAGAGTTCCACTCAAGTAGCGAGAGATCCTCTTAATTGCATGTTGATGCTTAGACCTCTTATTTGCATGCCGAGAGATCCTCTTAAGTTTGCGCCTATAAATATGCTTAGCAAAATTTGCACGTACTTGACATAATGCAATACCTTCATTACGTTGCTTAAACTAAATTTGCTAATAATGATTCAAAAGCTCCAAACCTAATGTCTCAAATGTGGTAGTCATATCAACATTAAATTCAGTAATATATATCTCATTTGGACCAATGAGCAATAAATTTGTTACATACGCAACAACGATAAGATATACATCAGCTACACATATTTCATACAAATTGCTTCCTCATTTTCAGTCCTGTCCTCATCAACTACATCACTTACATCTGCATCAAAAATAGATCGATTTGTGACATCACTTGAAATCTGACTAGGCTAAATATTTGTCTCGTTTGGATTCACGTTTGTATTCCTACCACTGAAAAGAGGCAGCAAGGCATCAAAACCATCTTGTGAGCTTAAACCCGTCTCTTTAGAGCATGTTGGAATTAGGGTTGCAGAGATGCACACACAACTTGGAGAAGATAAAGAAGCTCAAGGCACACAACACAGAGAGTATTTCTTAGTGCACAAATAGAAAGATAAGTTAGTCATAGAGTGATGTGCATATATACTCACGCGGAAAAAAATATCCAAGTGAGGGAAAAGGTCTCCGACACTCCGAAGTGTGCTCACAACAATCACCACCACATATATGGTAATAAATCCCCCCTAGGAGTGATGCAATGAATGAGAGATGACACATAGTGTATAGGGAAGTGCCATGCCCCAAGGACACAATGAATCCACAAAGGGATACAAGCCCAAAGCTTTGTGAAAATATTCAAACTTCTCACGAGGCAATGCCTTTGTCAATAGATCCCCAAGGTCGTCTTGTGTTGGCACATAATCTCTCCTACTAAGAGTCTCTCCTTGACATAGTGATAATGCACCTCAATGTGCTTTGTGTGACCATGAAAAAAGCAACTGCCAATGCGCTCTAACTATCAGTGTAGATGATGTTGGTAGTGTCTTGTCCGACACCCAAATCACCCATAAGGTGTCTAAGCTATACACACTCAATGGTAGTTGTGAAGATAGCCTTGTACTGAGCTTCATAATTGAAAGTGTCCACAGGAGGTTGCTTCTTGCTCAACCATGATACGCATGAAATGTTGATCATGAACAAAAAATACTTGTGGACACTCATGTGTCATAATAGCCTGTCCAATTTGAGTCAAAAAAAGCTTGCAAATGTGGCGGCAATGATCTCCCCTTGGGATAAAGAAAATCAAGATATAAAGTGTCACTCAAGTAGTGAAAGATACTTTTAATAGCCTGCCCAATGATTAGACCATGGCCTATGCATAAATCTGCTGACTTATGGGACTGCAAACTAAATATCCGGCCTCGTATTACATACGTAAATAAGACATCCAATAGTAGTATGATAAAGAGTTACATCAACAAGATCTCCACCATCACGAAGACTCAATATTTAACCTATTTCAATGAGTAACAATAGGCTAGCAATCTCCAATTTCAAATGTGTTTCCATTGGAATAGCAATAGTTTTGCGGTCTTTAAGTTCAAACTTACATAGTAATGTTTTTAGGTATCTTGCTTGACACAAAGCAATACCTCCATCACACTGCTTAAAGTGTATGCCCAAGTACTAATGAAAAGCACCTAAATCTTTGATTTTGAAAGTGGCATTCAATTTAGCTTTGAATTCAACAATGTGTGTCTCATTCAAACAAGTAATTAGCAAATCATCTACATACAAAATGATGAACAGAAACACATCACCCTCACGTTTGACATACAGAGTACTTTAAGTTGGACTATTGCGAAAGCCTTGTTTAAATAAATGATTGTCAACTTTCTTATACCACACATGAGGAGAGTGCTTCAACCTATATAAAGCTTTCTTACATTTACACACTTTCTTCTCTTGTTCTTGCTTGACAAAACCGCAAGGCTGCATTACATTTACTTAAATATATCACGATTCAAGAAAGTAGTAACACTGTTTAATTGATGTACACTCCATCCAAAATGAGTTGCCAATGCACATAGAAAACAAAAAATAGTCATATGATAAGTGGGAGAAAAAGTCTCTTTATACTCAATGCTTTTTTTACTATGCATAACCTTTTGCAACAAATCTAACCTTGTAGCAGTCAATCCCACCATCCGGCTTACATTTCAACTTATAAATCCACTTTGTACCAATTGTCTTTTTGTGAGGAGGCAAATCATGTAAGGTCCATGTTTCATTCTCTATATGTGAATCATAGTTTGATTGCATTGCAATCCCCCATCTAGTTTTTTGAATTCTATGCTTCATCAAAAGAATGAATTTCTCCTTCATCCTATAAAATAGAAACAACCAAATCATAACAATCTGAACATACGATGCATAGTGAGAACATGAATGAGTATGACTAGAAAGTGTACATCCAATTTACTATCATGCAAAGTATGCACCAACCATTTTGGCACACCCCTAGTCTCTTCATTCTCAACCCTTCCTACATCAAGTACATCATGTATATCTACATCTGTAATAGACCGATCTGTAACACCTCCATGTACATATGTCTCATTGAAACTTACATTCAAGTTTCTACCACTAAAAAGAGGAAACAATGTCATAAATGGCATTTTAGCAGGGATTTCACTAACGTGAGCATGATCGTGTGATTATGTTAATAACGTGAGTAATTACACATGAAAAAGATGCGATTAAGTTAATTATGTTACCATATACATGTGGTAGTGATGTGTGTGAACACATTAGGACCGCCGGGGTATTTTTTCCCTCTTTGGGAGGTTTTTTCCCCCGTGCATTGTATATACGTCCATCACTCTAGAGCTATCTATCTTTCCATTGCACACTAAGTAATACACTCTCTAGTGTGTGCCTTGAGCTTCCTTCGTCTTCTCCAAGCTGTGTGTGTTTCTCTGCAACCCTAATTCCAACAATTGGTATCAGAGCAGGTCACGTCCTCCCGGGCTTAGTCGCCAGCTGCTCCAGCACACGCCTGCTCACTTACTCTGATTTCAATGAGCTTTGGCAAGCGTTCGCAGATCAACAAATATTTCGGGGAAGCTCATAGAGCCGGGTCTGCTCAGAATTTTGATTTGGGCTCATTTCGGCCTCCGTTTCCACTACAGGCAGTACTGCACAGGCTATTTCGTCATTTTGTGTAGAATTTCTGTCAGTGTTGTTTCTACATAACAGGTGCCTTATAGTCTTCTACGGTTTGTGCTATATAGCATAGGTTGTTCCCGCTCCGTTTCTCCTATTTTCGGGCAATTTTCACATCAGGTGCAACATTTACCATGGCTGACAACAACAACATTGATGTGTTCAAGATGTTTGCTACTGCTGAGGATAGGTTGGATGGGGACAACTACCCTATGTGGGCTTATATGATGCAACATGTTCTTGTGCCAAAGGGTGTCTGGAACATTGTGCAGGGCATTGATGTACGTCCTGGTTCTGAGGATGTAGGCGATGTTGAGGATGTTGCAGGTCTTGCTGCAAGGATTGCAGCTGTTAGAGTTGTTTTGCCTACGACAGAACAAGCTCGTTGGGATGTTAAAGATGCGTAGGCTCATGCATTGATTGTGTTTTCTGTGAAGTGTACCATAGTTCCTCACATCCGTTTAACAAAATCTGTAAAACAGACTTGGGATATTCTAGCAGGTCTTTATGCAAGCCGCAATGAGGCTAAAATTACTTTGCTGCGTGAAGAGCTGGAGTCAAAGATTATGCATGAGGAAGATGATATGGACACTTTCCTTGCTAGTGTCAAGGATATCAATGAGCAGCTTATTTCTGCAGGTGAAGTCATTTCAGACAGTTCCCTTGTGCAGACTGTTCTTGATGCCTTACCAGATTCTTACCAGACTTTTGCTAGTACTTGGAGACTTATGACCCAAGGAAATCATGAAGTTGTCAAGTTTGATGCATTATGCACATTGCTGTTGCAAGAGTCACTTTCCAGAAAAAAAAGGACTAGGCAGCGTGCAGTTGAACAAGCTTTTATTGCTTCTCAAAGAAAGGGTGGTAATAGCAATGCAGCCACTGCTTATGGTTCTGCTTGTTAGGAAATAAGATGTAGCTAAATAGATAATTGACTAGATTACTTAATGGAGAGAGACAAATTTACATACACGAGATTATAGAGTAGAGAGAGAGAGAGAGAGAGAGAGAGAGAGAGAGAGAGAGAGAGAGAGTACACACGATATACGTGGTTCACCCAATGTGGGCTACGTCCACGGGAAAGCAGCCACTCAATGGCTTTAGTACTTCAAAACAAGAAGTAATTTACAAAGGGATTATACCCTTAATGGAGCTCCCGCCTTGCTTCACTCTCACCACCTCACACTCGCCATGTTGCATCAACTTCACACTCTATGAAATGTGTGTAGAAATGGCCTCCTTTTATAGGCCAAAAGGGCTGCCCTCTCTCATGAGAGGTAGCCATGTGTAGCCGCCCTTGTGTGAATAAGTCCAAATCGGACCCTCCAATCCGCCCATGTGTGGCCGCCCTTGAGAAGACAAGTCCGCTTTTGAATTCGGCCACCGGTCACCGGCCATTGACTTCCGACCACCGGCCACCAGCCATTGACTACCGGCCATCGGCCAACCGACGGTTGTTTTCCGACCACTTTTCGACCGCCGTCCGGCCATAATATTCCGACGAAAAGGAATATTCCGGTGAGAGTGATTTTCCTTCACGCACGATGGCTTCTCCTCATAATGGGGGCCTTACAAATGTGCGCTTTTACCACAGAAAATTACAAGGGTAAATCAAGCTCCATACTTAACAATCTCCCACTTGGAAACTGATCTCCAAACCAAACCTGTGACTGCTTTCCATTCTGGCTTCTTATCCTTGAATGCCGATTGAAGATGAGCAAAAGCTCAACTTCTCCTTAACATGTCTGCAGGATTTTCACTTGTATGCACCTTTCCTAGCTTTAGCTGTCCCTCTTCCAAAAGAGTGCGTATGAAGTGATATCTTACCTCAATGTGCTTTGTCCTTGAATGAAAGGCTGAGTTCTTCGCAAGATGGATAGCGCTTTGGCTATCACTGTACAAGACACAATTGTCTTGTTTGAATCCAAGCTCTTCTAAAAATCTATGAAGCCACATAATTTCTTTGCTTGCCTCCGTCATTGCTACATACTCTGCTTCCGTGGTAGAAAGTGAAAACACTTTCTGCAGCTTTGAAGCCTAGCTTACTGCTGTGCCTCCAACCGTGAACACATAGCCAGTAGTGCTCCTTCGAGTATCTTTGTCACCTGCCATATCTGCATCAGCATACCCTTCTAGAAAAATATCAGTTCCTCCAAAATACAAAGCATTTGTTGTTGTCCCTTTTAGATACCTAAGTATCCACTTCATAGCTTGCCAATGCTCTTTACCTGGGTTGTCCATGAACCTACTCACAACTCCCACTGCATGTGCAATGTCTGGCCTTGTCCAGACCATAGCATACATTAGAGAACCTACCGCTGCAGCATATGGAACTTTAGACATATAGGCTATCTCCTCTTGTGTCTTTGGACACATATCCTTTGTTAGTTTAAAATGACCAGTCAAAGGTGTAGAAACTGGTTTTGCATTTTGCATTGCAAACCTTTCTGGTACCTTCTTGATGTAATCTCCTTGAGATAGCTTTATTGTCTTCTTCGTCGTCCCTTGATATTTTCATACCAAGTATTCTCTTTGCAACACCTAAATCTTTCATTGAAAAAGATTTAGACAGCTCCTCTTTTAGGTCTTTGATGTCTTGCATGTTAGCACTTGCAATCAACATGTCATCAACATACAACATTAGGATGATGAATTTCCATCTCCCAAATTCTTAGTGTAGACGCAATGATCCGAGTTGCATCTTGTGAATCCATGATCCAACATCCATCAATCAAACTTCAAGTACCATTGTCTTGATGCTTGCTTTAAACCATACAAGCTCTTCTTTAATCTGCAAACCATTTTCTCCTTACCTTTTACTTCATACCCCTTTGGTTGAAGCATGTAGATTTCCTCCTCTAAGTCACCGTGAGGGAATGCCGTATTTACATCCATTTGCTCGAGATTTAGATCATGAGCAGCCACAAGGCTTAAGACAAGCCTAATTGAGTTCATTTTTACAACAGGAGAAAATATTTCATTGAAGTCAATACCTTTCTTTTGAGAAAACCCTTTTACCACAAGCCTAGACTTGTACCTTTTCTTCCCACCTTCTTCTTCCTTTAGCTTGTACACCCATTTGTTTTGGAGTGCCCGCTTACCTTTAGGCAGCTCAACCAACTCCCATGTTTGGTTACGATGTAGTGAGTCCATCTCCACTTGCATGCTCTTCGTCCATTCTTCTTTGGATTCATGTTGCATAGCTTCTTCGTATGATTCTGGCTCTCCAGAATCTGAGATCAAGAGATGGTTGAAGGAAGGAACAAACCTTTCTGGAGGTCTACTTGCTCTTGTAGATCTTCGGGGAATAGATTGAGGTTCCTCATTTGGTTGACGTTGTTGCACATTGTCACCGTTTGCAGTCCTTGAGTCTTCACCGTCCTCAAGCTCCATGTACTCATCACCTGTTTCTTTTGTTTGTTTTCTTTCCAAGTAATCTTTGTACATATTTTGTTCGTTAAAAATTACATCCCTACTCCTTAAGATTTTACCATCTTCAGGATTCCATAAGCGATAGCCAAAGTCACCTTCTCCATAGCCAATGAAGAAACACTTTTTGGACTTTGTATCTAGCTTTGATCTTAGGCTTCTATCTATGTGCATGAAAGCCTCACACCCAAACACCTTGAGAAATGCATAATTCACCGGTTTACCTGTCCATGCCTCTTCTGGAACTCCCCCATCCAATGCCGTTGAGGGTGACCGATTGATTAAGTACACAGACGTACTTACAGCTTCCGCCCAAAGCTCAAGCGGTAGGCCTACATGTAGCCGCATGCTTCGTGCTCGCTCCATGATTGTCCTGTTCATCCTTTTTGAAATTCCATTTTGTTGAGGTGTCACTGGGGTTGTCCTTTGCGTCCGAATGCCATTGCTAGCACAAAAGCTTTCAAAAGCTTGGCTGCAATATTCACCTCCATTGTCGGATCTGAGGCATTTAACCTTGGTACTTGTTTCATTCTCCACAAAGGCTTTCCACCTTTGAAATATGGAAAATACATCGGATTTGTTCTTCATGACATAAACCCATGTTTTTCTAGTCGCATCGTCTATGAATGTTACATAGTACAATGAGCCACCAAGTGATGGTGTACTTGCAGGACCCCAAACATCGGAATGAACCAACTCAAGTTTTTTATTTTTTCTTTCATTTCCTGATTTTTGAAATTTTACCCTCTTTTGTTTACCATAAACACAATCTTCACATAACTCTAAGTCCACTTCTTTCAAACCTGGTAGAAGCTTCTTTGTTTGAAGGATTTGCATTCCTTTGGCACTCATATGCCCAAGCCGGTAGTGCCACACCGTACTGTCAACTTCTGTAGTTGCTGCACAAGCTGAAGGTTGCGTACTAATAGTACACAAGTAAAGTGTATCGACTTTTTCTCCCTTGGCAACCACCAGAGATCCCTTTGAGTTCTTCCACCGTTTGTTTCCGAATGCAATGTTGTGACCTTCATCGTCCAATTGTCCTGTAGAGATCAAATTTTTGCGAAGAGAAGGAATATGCCTAACATCTTTAAGCTTCTATTCCTTTCCATTAGCAGTTTTGACAGAAACTGTACCTTTGCCAACAATCTCACAAGCTTCGTCATCTCCCAAGTATACATACCCAAAATTACCTTTGGTGTAGTCTTGGAAATGTTGCTTGTGTGGTGTCTCATGGAATGAAGCCCCGGAATCTACTATCCAGGAATTAGACACATTGTCTAATGAGAGAATTAGAGCATCTTGCTCTACTTTACCTGCCACATTGGCCTCCGATGTTGGCTTGTTGTCTTGAGACTCAGTCTCCTTCTTCTTCTTGGACCAGCAATCCTTCTTGACGTGGCTCTTCTTGCCACAGTTCCAACATTCAAGAACTGACTTTGTGCGTGACTTGCTCCGCCTTGAGCGATCACGACCCTTTTGGTTTTTGAACCTCTCCTTAGGCCTTCCTCTTGTTTCCACTGACAGTGCAGCACTTGATGATTCTCCTGTGCTTCTCCTTCGTATTTCCTCACTTAGGAGAACACCCACAACATCATCAAACTTAAGAGTATTTGTGCCAGAAATAGAATTACTTACAGCCATCACAAGGCTGTCCCAACTATCCGGTAGAGATGATAGTATAAGAAGAGCTCGCACTTTGTTATCGAAATTGATTTTCACCTATCGAAGTTGACTTATGTTTGTGTTAAAGTCATTTAGGTGTTCTGCACAACTGAACCATTCTCTGCCATCTTTAGATTGAACAAGCGCTAAATACCTTATTGGATGCTGATGGTTTCTCGTAGAAGTCGTCAAGTGATTTCATCAAGTCCTCCGTGGTCTTCATCTCCGAAACATTGAAGGCCACCGTTGACGCCAAGCTTAACCGGATTGTTCCTAGTGCCTTTCGATCAAGGACAATCCATGCTTCATCTGCCATCGTTGCGGGCTTCTTGGCAAGACCGCCTAGTGGCAAATAGAGGTCCTTCTGGTAGAGATAGTCTTCAATATGCATCTTCCAATGTTGGTAGTTTTTGCCATTGAACTTCTCAATCTTGAGCTTCCCTTCCTCCACCATAACTCCCACTCAATTCAACGAATCCTTTCCTTGAGATAACTTAGCTATGAGCAAACCTTGCTCTGATACCAGTTGTTAGGAAATAAGATGTAGCTAAATAGATAATTGAGAAGATTACTTAATGGAGAGAGAAAAATTTACATACATGAGATTATAGAGTAGAGAGAGAGAGAGAGAGAGAGAGAGAGAGAGAGAGAGAGAGAGAGAGAGAGAGAGTACACACGATATACGTGGTTTACCCAATGTGGGCTACGTCCACGGGAAAGCAGCCACTCAATGGCTTTAGTACTTCAAAACAAGAAGTAGTTTACAAAGGGATTATACCCTTAATGGAGCTCCCGCCTTGGTTCACTCTCACCACCTCACACTCACCTTGTTGCATCAACTTCACACTCTATGAAATGTGTGTAGAAATGGCCTCCTTTTATAGGCTAAAAGGGCTGCCCTCTCTCATGAGAGGCAACCATGTGTAGCCGCCCTTGTGTGAATAAGTCCAAATCGGACCCTCCAATCCGCCCATGTGTGGCTGCCCTTGAGAAGACAAGTCCGCTTCTGAATTCGGCCACCGGCCACCACCGGCCATTGACTTTCGACCACCGGCCACCAGCCATTGACTAGCGGCCACCGGCCAATCGACGGTTGTTTTTCGACCACTTTCCGACCGCCGTCCGGCCATAATATTCCAATGAAAAGAAATATTCCGACCACTTTCCGGCCGCCGTCTGGCCATAATATTCCTAAAGTTGCCCCTGATTCTTGGCCATGAAAATTTCGGTTTCCAGCTAGAGTGATTTTCCTTCACGCACGATGGCTTCTCCTCATAATGGGGGCCTTACAAATGTGCGCTTTTACCACAGAAAATTACAAGGGTAAATTCGGCTCCATACTTAACACTGCTGCGAGTGGCAAAAATACTATTCCTAATGCTTCTGCTGGCAACACTTTGTCTGGCAATTCTGGTGATGAGGGCAAAAAGAAGATGCGTTGCCATTATTGTAAAGCTAATAATCACTTGATCAAGCAGTGTCCTAAGTTGAAGGCAAAAGAGGCTAAGAAGAAAGAGGGTGGTTCCATTGCAAATGCTGGTTCCATTTCAAATGCAGCCATTGTTGAGTCTTCTATAAAAGGAGACTGTAATGCTGATGTTAATGCAGAATGGGCTTTTAGCGCAGAGTGCACTTACAATCCTGCTATCCATGATGCATGCTTGTCAGTTGCTGCAGATTCACATGTGTGGTATTTCGACAGTGGTGCTACAAAGCACATTACCTCACATCGTGAATTGTTTACCTCCCTCGAGTCTGTCCCTCATGGGAATTCAGTCACTTGTGCCAACAACGTCTCTTATCCAGTTCAGGGAGTTGGAAAGATTGTGCTCACTGCTGCTAATGGCAGTTCCTTCACACTTGTTGATGCACTTTATGTACCTCGGATCAAGAAGAATCTCTTGTCTATATCCGCACTTGCTAGACTTGGACTTGTAGTCAAATTTGTGGATGACAGATGTATAGTTCATGATCTCAGTTTTGGTGATGAAATTGTTGCATCTGGGTTTTTGTGCCGTGGGCTGTATAAGCTCACTTTGTATGACAAGTGTGGACAAAATTTTTCAAATGCTATTGCAGATTCAAGGGCTATTTCAGATGCAAAACTTTGGCATGCACGTTTTGGTCATCTGAATTTTGCCAGTTTGCTGCGTTTGCAGAAATCTGATATGGTTGCTTCTTTGCCACCTCTTGAAGCACTTGTCAAACATGTTTGTGAAGGCTATATTTTGGGTAAGATGCAGTGTTCTAAGTTTCCAAAGGATGGTTCAGTTCGGGCCAGATGCAGGTTGCAACTTGTGCATAGTGATGTTTGTGGGCCCATGCAAACTCCGTCCTTGGGCAATTACCTTTACTTCGTGACTTTCATTGATGATTACTCCAGGCATGCATGGGTATTTCCGCTTAAAGCGAAGTCCGAAGTTTTCATGTGCTTCAAACAATTTCTGGCTATGGCTGAAAATGTCTCGAAATGTACTATGGGCACCCTCCATTCCAATCGAGGGGGGGAGCCTTATGTCTCATGAATTTAATGCATTTCTGGCTAGTCGTCGGATAAAACACCAATGTACAGTGCCTTATACACCTCAGCAAAATGGTGTTGCTGAGAGGAAAAACAGGTCACTGATGGAAATGGCACAATGTATGGTCAAGAGTCAAGCTTTGCCGCATTCCTTTTGGCTTGAGGCCATCATGTGTGCCACTTATGTACTTAACAGGTGTCCTATGAAAGCTTTGCAGTCTATTACTCCATATGAATCATGGCATGATAGAAAGCCTTCTATTGAGCACATGCGTGTTTTTGGTTGTTTGGCATATGCTTTGGTGCCACAAGTGCAGCGCAGAAAATTGGATGATAAAGCTGTCAAATGTATTTTTGTTGGTTATAGTGTTGAAAGCAAAGGTTACAAGTTGTATCATCCGCAAACAAAACGTATTCTGGTTTCTCGGGATGTAGTTTTTGTGGAAGATTCTGTTCAGCCCTTGCTGTCATGTACTAGAGACAGTAATGTAAGCTCACAGGATATTTATGACACTTTGTTGCCTCTTTTCAGTGGTGGAAATACGAATGTAAGTTCCAATGAGGCAAATGTACAGCCTATGGGGGTTTCTGAAAATGTTTTAGATCAGCCTATTACTGATGCAGATGTACATGATGTACTTGATGAGGAAAGGGCTGAAAATGAGCAGGCTAGAGGTATGCCAAAATGGCTGGTGCACACTTTGCGTGACAGTAAATTGGATGCACCTTTGTCTAGTCGTACTTGTTCAGGCTCTCACCATGCATCTTATGCATCATATTGTTATGCTTTGGCTGTGTCTAGCTTACATGATGTTGAGGAGCCTCTGTCTTTTGATGAAGCACACAATTTAGAAAATTGGATGGCTGCCATGCAATTAGAATATGATGCACTTATAGAAAATGACACATGGACTTTATGTGATTTGCCTCCTGGCAAAAAGGCCATTGGTACGAGATGGGTTTACAAGACATAACGCAATCCGAATGGTGGGATCGATCGCCATAAGGCTCGACTTGTTGCAAAGGGTTATGCACAACAAAAAGGCATAGATTATGAAGAGACTTTTGTTGAATGGTGGATGGTGACATATTTGAGGAAGTTTATGTAACGCAACCTCGCAGTTTTGTCAAGAAAGGACAAGAGGACAAAGTGTGCAGATGTAAGAAGGCTTTGTATGGGTTGAAGCAGTCTCCTCGTGCTTGCTATGAGAAAGCTGACACTCATTTGGTCAAACAAGGCTTTCGTAACAGTCCAACAGAAAGCACATTGTATGTAAAGCGTGAGGGTGATATACTTCTCATTGTGGTTCTTTATGTTGATGATTTAGTGATCATTGGACCAAATGAGAGACATATTGCTGAATTTAAGGCTGATTTGAATGCTACTTTCTAGATGAAAGATTTGGGGCTATTGCATCATTACTTGGGTATACAGTTTAAGCACTGTGATGGTGGTATTTCCTTGTGTCAGAAAAGTTACATAGAGACATTGCTATGTAAGTTTGGACTTGAGGATTGCAAACCTATTGCCACTCCCATGGAAACACGTTTGAAGTTGAGTCTACATGATGCTGGCGATCTTGCTGATGTCACTCTTTATCAAATTGCTGTTGGCTGCCTCATTTATGTATGCAACACGAGGTCGGATATTCAGTTTGCAATCTCACAGGTTAGCAGATTTATGCATAGCCCAGGGTCTAAGCATTGGCAGGCTGTCAAGAGGATTTTCCGCTACCTTAGTGGCACTTTACATCTTGGCTTGTTTAATCCCAAGGGGGGATCATTGCCGCCAGACTTACATGCTTTTTCGGACTCAGATTGGGCTGGCTGTCTTGACACGTGAGTGTCCACAAGTGGTTTTTGTTTCATGCTTGGCAGTTCATGTATATCATGGTTGAGCAAGAAGCAACCTACTGTGGCCACTTCGAGTTGTGAGGTTGAGTACAGGGCAGTCTTCACAGCTACGATTGAGTGTGTATGGCTCAGATGCGTTATGGCTGATTTGGGTGTTGGACAGGACACTGCCAACAATATCTACACTGACAGTCAGAGCGCATTGGCAGTTGCGAGGAACCGAGTTTTTCATGCTCGCACAAAGCACATTGAGGTGCATTACCACTATGTCAGGGAGAGGCTCTCAGCAGGAGAGATCAGCTTGGCTTATGTGCCAACGCAGGACAACCTTACAGATATTTTCACAAACGTATTGTCTCGTAATAAGCTTGAAGCTTTCTGCAAAGCTTTGGGCTTACTCCCCTTTGTGGACTGATCATGTCCTCAGGGCATGGCACTTCTCTTTACTCATGTGCCAGCTCTCGTTCACCGCATCACTCCAGGGGGGATTTGTTACCATATACATGTGGTAGTGATGTGTGTGAACACATTAGGACCCCCGGGGCATTTTTTCCCTCTCTAGGAGGTTTTTTCCCCCGTGCATTGTATATACGCCCATCACTCTAGGGCTATCTATCTTTCCATTCCACACTAAGTAATACACTCTCTAGTGTGTGCCTTGAGCTTCCTTCGTCTTCTCCGAGCTGTGTGTGTTTCTGTGTAACCCTAATTCCAACAAATTATTAACATGATTTTATGGTAACCTGTGGAAACCACTAGAGCCGGTAATCCCGTCGAGCCTTTTTACATCCCATCGAGAAAATAAACAAACCCGACGGGCTAAATTTTATACAATAAAACCTCTACTAGTTTTGGAATTTTGACTAGGCAAATCCCTGGGGAGTGTATCTGAGTGTTGGATACAATTATCTCCTAATGAATTTGACCTAAGGTTACAAAGTCATAGTGAGTGGCATAAAATGGTAACCATCTTTTTGAAACATTTGTCAGCCTACTCAACGTCCTCTTCCTCATATGTGTATATATTTTTCTATGCTATTAAGTTATCTAGAGTAAATTCCCCCTCTTTGTTTAACCTTTGTGGCGACACATACATTATACTCTTCCCAAAAATGTCACCTTAGTCATATATTTATATTACCACCCTTTTCTTTTTTGCTTTGTAAATAGAATAAGCATACAATAACCAACTATATACCCCCAAACTTTCTTACCTCTTGTGAATTAGTAGTAGAAAAATAATATATCCATCTTCCACCCCATATAGATAAATTCCCATGGAAATCAACTCTCCACTTGTCTTTACCAAAGATTATGGTCCCTCTCTACAAGTCTTCTATGCCCCCTACATAGGTGGCCCAATATCTCTTAAGAATATACATATAGTTTCTCTCCTTTCAAAAAGACTCCAATTGTATATTCTTTTCACAAGAAAATAATATTGGGCCCTCCTCTATTTGTTTAAGCATCATAGCCTTTTGAAAAAACATGATTCCCCTTGGATGCATACAAGCAAAGGGCCCATACAAGAAGACTTGGAAGCAAAAGGTTCCCTAGCCTAGTGTGGACCTTCCAAACCAAATTCCTTGGTACATGGGCGTGAAGAATAGTCCAAATTCATATCAAACATGTTGAGAAGGTCAATTTTTCCTTTTGAAGCATGTCATTCCGAGCTACAGGTAAAAAGTTATGGTCAAAATAGTGTAAATCTGTCAGATTCGCAGAAAAAGGGAACTGTAAATCAAGTAAATCAAGAGGGTGAGATCTTATTTTTCCCCCACTCATCTTCTAGAAAAGCAATGAGTGTTCAAGGTCACTTGCATGTGATGGGACCAACCTAAAGATGCTTTCTAAATGCCAAGACAGACAAGTTGAGATACCCCGCAGGAGCCACCCGTAGGGCCTCATGGTGGGGCTCACCTACATTATGCACCCCTATGGAGCCTTCACGGTCTAAAATGATATTTTTGGTGATTAAATAATCCCTTTTATGTCCAATATTCAATGAGTGGTCAAAGGACACTTAATTAGATCTAATCACTTACTCTAATTAAGTGTAGCATAATCCCACTCCTACACAACTATAAATAGCCCCCCTTGGAGAGACTCAAGGACACACACCTATATTTTCAACTTCATGTTGTTTCTTGATCAATAGTAGAGAAAACCCCAACTCTCCCTCTTTCACATCCTCCCTCCTAACCCTCCTCTTTGGAGGAAGTGCAACTCTATTCTCCACTCTTTCCATTCTACAATCTTACTCCATCAACCCAATAAATCATTTGTAGCACCTCAACAACTTGTAAATACATCATGATCTCTCTCATGGTTATGTTAATGATCATGAAATCATCTTCAAAACTTTCAAGTGTCGCAATTCGTGATGGTTAGCCAGCGTCTGTCCTGCCCTTAAAAGGTGTGCAAGAAATCAAGTAAGTGTTCTATTCTCAATTTACCATTGGTTTGTTGCTCCACACTTATTCAATTGGTCTAAAGAAATTTCTCACTCCAACTCTCTTTTGCTTCATTACATATGCATGTGGCTACCTCTCATGGTGATTTTATTTGTATCACGGCATTGCATAGATAGAGATGAGCTCTCTATGCAAAGTGTGTTAGTTTGATGTAAGTGATTCTCTTGTGTGTTTGAGAGGCAAGTCTTGTGCGCATGATTTTTTGATGAGTGCTTGAGAGAGGAAGAGTTTGGATGTATTATGGGTATTCTTATGGGGAGAAGGTGAATGCTATTCCACAAATTGCATATTTCATTTTGATGCACGGCATTGGGTTGCATAATCGTTGATGGTGTTCAAGTGTCCAAAGTGTATATAGAGTAAGGGGGTTTTCAAAGTGTGTTGCTTGAGTGGGTGAGTGCAAGTGTTATTTTGATTGGTTTCCTTCTCCACTCCCAAAAGAAGGTGGTGCCCCAAGTAGTGTGCGTACCTCTTTACGAACATTTTGTGAGGGTAGGCCCATTGGTTTGGGTTTAGAAGCCCCATTTCAAAAAGCTCGCCCTCATAAAGTGGTGCCCCCACTGAGGAACATATTTCTAAGTTACCTTCAAATTTTTTAGTAATGAACAATGGAGTTCCCATCTATCCATTTCATTTTGCACAACACATTAGAGTAAATGTTCACATAGATAGAAAAGTCTTTTTCCAGCAACGCATTGTTTTTATGTTTGGTGCAGAAAGACTTAGAGAAATACTGGCATTACCCAATCCAATTATACTTCCAATCATCAATTATGAAACTTCTTTTGATGTTCACGTTTTCATTTTGTTTTAAAGGCAGGAACAAGGAGTGGTGAAGGGGTGCTCAAGGGCCATATGAAGGAACGAGGTCTTCAAACCAACAACGAGGAGTAGCACATGAATCACGATCAAAACAATGAACCTTTTAGGCCTATTGCTCGGCAATCCATTCATATAATCATTGCAACTAAGTTTAGGTTTCAATCTATCATAAGGAGGATATTTGGATCCACTCGCCTCAATGAAATCAATGCTTCAATTAATCCATTTATTCTACCTATGATAAAGTACGAATTAACAATGGATGTGTACATCTTCATTTTAATGTAATCAGATTTATAGTGTCAACAATCTTGTGCGGCCCGTAAGAGAAAAGTTTCTTAAAAAAAAAGAAATTTCAAAAAGTCTAAACAAAATGACAAGTTCTTTTCCCACGTTCTATGCAAGAAGTGGGGAAGATGCGCAAGAGTTTCTTGACAACTTGGAGATGGCACATCTCATATCCGGGAGAGATGAAGAGGAAGTAAAGCTACGAGCCTTCCCGTTGGTTCTAAAAGCAGAAGCTAAAGCATGGTATGAGACCTTGCAACCCCAAATCAAGTCCAATTGGGAGAGACTGCGAGCAAGATTCCTCTCCAAGTTCGGGCAAGGTGATAGTTCTGAAGGACTATGGAAATGTCTTATTGGACATAAGCAGGTATCACTTGAAGACTATCCCTCTTATGAAGCAACCTTTGTCAATCTATGGGGTAGGTGGGAGGCTACATTAGAAAATCATGGTGGTGCACCTAACTTTCTAAAAAAAGAGAGATTCATGGTTGGCTTGTATCCACTTTTAAAGGCTAAAGTAGAGCTAAAATTCCCATCCACCTTCGAAGAAGCACGTGAGGTAGCCATCATCAAGTTTAGAAAACTACACTTCGAAGCACATAGAGCAAGGGGTTTGAATGAAGTGAGTGAGAGGGAGTCTTCACAAACCATGGAAGCACCAATTAGGGCCCCTCTTGCACAATATTCACAAATAGGAGATAACTCTCAACAAGAGGTTTTACAAAGGCTAACTCAACAGCTTGAGAACCTCACTCTGAATCTAGTACAAGGCCTACCTCAACAACGACAACCAAGAGAAGGGAATCGCAATCAACGAAGACAAGCTCAAGAGTTGCGATGTTGGAATTGCAATGAAATGGGCCATGGCATGTACAATTGTCCACATCCAAGGCGACTTCCGGGAGACATATGCCCCCCCAGACCGCCTCCTCTCACTGTGTAGCAAGAACTAGCTCAAGGCCCACAAATCCTTCGTCGACCACCACCACCAGCAAATATACCTCCCATCCCACATGAGGAGGAAGAAAGAGGAGTCAACATCATCAAGCTAGAAGAGGTAATAGATGAGCATACTCTAAACTTTGATGTTATGCCGGTAGAAAAACGCACAAGAGCACATGATAAGGATGAAGACATGAGAAGTGAAGGAACAAATTCAGCCAGAAGGGACAAGAAGAAGAAGTCAAAGATGGAAGAAGCTGAAAGTAGCAGGAAGAAAAGATCAAGGCGAAGGGAAATTGGTATCAACGACTTCCCATTGGGAAAGGAGCTAGAGCCCTACAACATCCTGGAGGATTTACAAACCCAAAAGCCAAACATTTCATGGTCTCAACTTCTACACCTATCAGCCAAAGTAAGAAGGCAATGGCCAAAGTTGGTAAGTACAAGAATTCCAAAAAAGAAAGCAAATCTTTCCATTAAGGTTGTGGCCTCAAAGCTACAAAAAGATGTGGAACCCATTGTGGATGCTTACATAAGGGGTAAAAAGGTGTCTAATGTATATGTTGATGGTGGAGCTCAAATGTGTGTGATCACGGAAAAATCAATGAACAGGTTAGGGCTTGAAATTACAAAGTCCTCTAATTGTCAAGCTAGGCTAGCCAACAACTCAAGTGTGAAGTGTTTGGGGATCATTGAAAATGTAAAAGTCTCTGTATGTAACATAGATGCACGAGTGGATATGTATGTCATGCCAGCTAAGGGGGAGGGCTATCCCATCATCCTAGGGAGGCCTTGGCTCATTGCTGTGAATGCAGATAAAAAATGGGGAAGTGGTCGTTTGATTGTTAAGAAGGGTCAACCGGTGGTGTATGATTGGCGAGAAGGAAAGCAACTAGATATCAACTATGAAACCACGGCAGATGAAGAGAGCGAGGAGGAGAGTCCTTACTCAAGTGATGAGGAAGCATCAACCAGTGCATCAACCAGTGAAGAGGAGTCTTCTTTGGAGGTAATGGGAATTGTATTCAACGCCAACACTCAAGATGTTCCTGTAGAAGAAAAGCCAACAGACAATCACACACGAGGGGATGAAAGATGCCACCACCTTGAAGAAGGATTTGAGAAGATGCTTGCAAAAGATCTTACTTGTGTGGAGAAGAGGTCCTACATCAATATGTTAAGGAGGTATCCCAATTTGTTTATCACTGACTACTCACAAATAAGAGGTGTAGATGTAATAGAGCATCGAATTGAATTGAAACCAGGGACCAAACCCGTGGCTCAAAAGTTAAGGCGACTAGGATCTGTGCAACAAAAGGCTCTCCTACAAGAAGTGAATCGACTCTTGAAGGATGGCTTCATCTATCCAGTATCCAACTCCGAATGGGTATCACCTATTGTAGTCACTCCCAAGAAGAATGGTAAGTGGAGGGTCTGCGTGGATTACAAACCCCTCAACGCTGTGACAAAGAGGGACCACTTCCCTCTCCCTTTCCAAGATGAAATTTTGAATGAAGTAGCAGATCACGAATGCTACACTGTGTGTGATGGGTATTCAGGATATTTTCAAATTAGAATAGCAGAAGAGGACCAACCAAAAACCACCTTCATCACACCTTGGGGATGTTTTGCATTCAGAGTAATGCCTTTTGGGCTCACCAATGCTCCTAGCACCTTCATGAGATTCACAATATTTGTATTTCATCTTTGGAAAATCTATAAGAGTCTTTATGGATGATTTCTGTATTTATAGTTGTAGATCACTTCATTGCCAAAAGGTTGAAGAGGGGCTTAAGAGGCTCCATCAATTTGGGGGACAACTCAACCCAGAGAAGTGTCATATCGGTGAATCTCAGGTGGTTTTGCTAGGCCATGTGGTTTCTTCACAAGGAATTCAAGTGGATCCCTCTAAAGTAGAGGCCCTTTTGTCATTATCTCCACCAACAACAACTAAGGAGCTAATGACCTTCAACCACAAAGTGAGGTACATGTCTCGCTTCATCCATCTCCTAACAGAAGCCATTGCCCCTTTGCATAGGTTGGCAATCCAATCTACATTTGATGGGGGAGGGAACATGCAAAATGTTTTGAGGAAGTGAAGGGCATTCTTAGCTCTCTCCCAATCCTAATGCCACCAGATCCAAAGGAGACCTACTATGTCACTCCAAGTGTAGGTTTCGAAGCAATTGGTGTTGTTTTGATGCAAAAAGATCCTAAAACATCATACATGAGGCCGATCTATTTTGCAAGCAAGGTGATGACTCCGGCCGAGAAGGGATACACTGAAATGGAGAAAGTGGTCTTTGCAATCTTGTTTGCGGTAAGGAAGTTTCGATCGTATCTTCTCCCTGTGCCATTTGTTTTTCTCACCTTAGAGCACAATCTACCATATGTAGTACAACACATGAGCCTCTCATCTAGAATAGCAAAGTGGGTGCTTGAACTCCAAGAATTTGAATACACTTTCCTTGTAGAAGATAGCACAAGAGCAGGACTTGCAGACATTCTCACCTACAAAGTGAGAGAAAGGGAAGGATCACGACTACAAAGAGAGGAAGGCTAAAAAAAGTTCAAAGTGAAGGAGATTGATCATGCCCATACTTTATGCTTTGATGCAGCTTATCAACGCCAACAAGACAAAGCAGCAGGGGGAATCATCATTTTGAACCCACAAAAGGAGGTAATGGTTAGAAAAGGTATCACTCTACCTAGTGTTCACTCTAACAATGAGGCTGAGTATGCTGCTCTAACCCTTGGGTTAGAAGAATGCAAAGAATTAGGCATGCAAATACTTATTATAAAAGGTGATTCTTTGCTAGTGGTCAGGCAAATCCAAGGGACTTGGAGGTGCAAGAATTGTACATTGTTTGAGTGGCTTAGTAGTGTAAGAGCTTTGATGAAGGGTTTTAAAGCAACATAGGTACAACACATTGTGAGAACTCATAACAAGGAAGCAGACTTACTCGCAAATGAAAAGCTTCAAATGGCGGTAGGAGGTGTGAAACTATATGAACCCAAATATCAAGGTCAAGAGGAGCTAAAAGACATTATCTTCTTTCTACAAGCAGGTGAGTGTCCCAAACACTTAGACAAGGTGCAAAGACATAGACTAGTTAAGAAGGCCACACCTTTCCAGTTGATCGGGGATGATTTATATCACAAAGGGAAAGATTTGGTCTTGAGGAGAGTACCAGGTGTGCAAGAGATAGAGAAAATTCTTCTTTCATGTCATGATGATATTTGTGGTGGTCACTCTTCTCAAGATATTACAAGTAGGAATATTTTACAAACAGGGTTTATTTGGCCGAGCTTACATCGTGATGTCCAATATTGGTGTAAGGCATGTAAGCCATGCCAAATTGCTGGGGATAGACGACTAACATATGAGCCTCGAGTCCCAATAATATCTTATGGTCCTTTTGAAAAGTGGGGTGTGGATGCAATAGGTCCCCTACCTCGTACTTCTACAGGGAAGGTTTTCATCATCATGGGTGTTGACTACATGACACGATGGGCGGAAGCAACAAGCACAACCCGGATCACAACTGAAGAGGTATCAAAGTTTATTTTTGATCATATTTGTAGTAGGTTTGGAACACCCCTAGAAATCTTATCAGATCGAGGCTCGGGTTTTAGGGCTGACCTTCTGAATGATCTCTTGAGGAGGTTAAAAGTGAAACACCTGCATTCCACACCCTACTATCCTCAATGCAATGGATTGGTGGAAAAAGTGAATGGAATGATATGTAAGATCATTTCTAAGCAGGTTGTGGACCGGCCTAATGATTGGGATCGCCATTTGATGGCTACTCTTTGGGCGTATAGGACATCTTTCAAGGTATCTACCCAATTCACCCCTTTTCATCTAGTTTATGGACAGGAGACACTTCTCCCCATTGAGGTAGAGCTCTCAAGCTTGCGCGTTCTTGCAAGAGTGGCAAAAAAACCAAAAGAGGTTCTACATGAAAGGATCTTAGATCTCCAACGACTTGAGCTAGATACAGAAGAGTCCATTGATCACTACATCACCAAAGCGACAAGCCAAAGTGATAAAATCAACAAGAAGCTCAAGGGGAAAGGATTGAAGGAAGATATGTTGGTTCTTCGCTATGATAACCGACTTGATACTCGACTTGACAAAAAGTTTTTGCAAAGATGGGAGGGACCTTTCCTGATAAAAACAAAGTTTGGGAACAGTAGTTACAGATTAGCAGATTTATCAGGAAAACTCCACAAGACCAGAGTCAATGGATGGAGATTAAAGCCCTACTTTCAACGTATCAATCCGTTGATAGGCAGTCATCTGCCTACATCGTCTAAGCTCCAAATTGGCATGGCTCCCTTCGGCTTGGTAAATGCTCCACCTATTTTTAAAGCTTTGATGTGCAAAGAAGAACCAGCCTTGGAATCTGAACATACCCAAGGCAACCCTCCCATCTCCGATTTATGGGATTGAGGTAATGAAAAGCAGGTCTAATGGAGTAAAAGAGTGCATGACACTCCTCCCATTGAAAAAAAAAAAGTGAGGAAAAGGAAAAATGACAAAAAAAAAGAGAAAAAAAAGAAGCAACACCGTCCTCCTAAAGATATGAATATCTCTAGGCTTGGGGGAGGGCTAATATGAGTGGCATAAAATGGTAACCATCTTTTTGCAACATTTGTCAGCCTACTCAACGTCCTCTTCCTCATATGTGTATATATTTTTCTACGCTATTAAGTTATCTAGAGTAAATTCCCCCTCTTTGTTTAACCTTTGTGGCGACACATACATTATACTCTTCCCAAAAATGTCACCTTAGTCATATATTTATATTACCACCCTTTTCTTTTTTGCTTTGTAAATAGAATAAGCATACAATAACCAACTATATACCCCCAAACTTTCTTACCTCTTGTGAATTAGTAGTAGAAAAATAATATATCCATCTTCCACCCCATATAGATAAATTCCCATGGAAATCAACTCTCCACTTGTCTTTACCAAAGATTATGGTCCCTCTCTACAAGTCTTCTATGCCCCCTACATAGGTGGCCCAATATCTCTTAAGAATATACATATAGTTTCTCTCCTTTCAAAAAGACTCCAATTGTATATTATTTTCACAAGTAGATAATATTGGGCCCTCCTCTATTTGTTTAAGCATCATAGCCTTTTGAAAAAACATGATTCCCCTTGGATGCATACAAGCAAAGGGCCCATACAAGAAGACTTGGAAGCAAAAGGTTCCCTAGCCTAGTGTGGACCTTCAAAACCAAATTCCTTGGTGCATGGGTGTGAAGAATAGTCCAAATTCATATCAAACATGTTGAGAAGGTCAATTTTGCCTTTTGAAGCATGTCATTCCGAGCTACAGGTAAAAAGTTATGGTCAAAATAGTGTAAATCTGTCAGATTCGCAGCAAAAGGGAACTGTAAATCAAGTAAATGAAGAGGGTGAGATCTTATTTTTCCCCCACTCATCTTCTAGAAAAGCAATGAGTGTTCAAAGTCACTTGCATGTGATGGGACCAACCTAAAGATGCTTTCTTAATGCCAAGACAGACAAGTTGAGATACCCCGCAGGAGCCACCCGTAGGGCCTCATGGTGGGGCCCACCTACATTATGCACCCCTATGGAGCCTTCACGGTCTAAAATGATATTTTTGGTGAATAAATAATCCCTTTTATGTCCAATATTCAATGAGTGGTCAAAGGACACTTAATTAGGTCTAATCACTTACTCTACTTAAGTGTAGCATAATCCCACTCCTACACAACTATAAATAGCCCCCCTTGGAGAGACTCAAGGACACACACCTATATTTTCAACTTCATGTTGTTTCTTGATCAATAGTAGAGAAAACCCCAACTCTCCCTCTTTCACATCCTCCCTCCTAACCCTCCTCTTTGGAGGAAGTGCAACTCTATTCTCCAATCTTTCCATTCTACAATCTTACTCCATCAACCCAATAAATCATTTGTAGCACCTCAACAACTTGTAAATACATCATGATCTCTCTCATGGTTATGTTAATGATCATGAAATCATCTACAAAACTTTCAAGTGTCGCAATTCGTGATGGTTAGCCAACGTCTGTCCTCCCCTTAAAAGGTGTGCGAGAAATCAAGTAAGTGTTCTATTCTCAATTTACCATTGGTTTGTTTCTCCACACTTATTCAATTGGTCTAAAGAAATTTCTCACTCCAACTCTCTTTTGCTTCATTACATATGCATGTGGCTACCTCTCATGGTGATTTTATTTGTATCACGGCATTGCATAGATGGAGATGAGCTCTCTATGCAAAGTGTGTTAGTTTGATGTAAGTGATTCTCTTGTGTGTTTGAGAGGCAAGTCTTGTGCGCATGATTTTTTGATGAGTGCTTGAGAGAGGAAGAGTTTGGATGTATTATGGGTATTCTTATGGGGAGAAGGTGAATGCTATTCCACAAATTGCATATTTCATTTTGATGCACGGCATTGGGTTGCATAATCGTTGATGGTGTTCAAGTGTCCAAAGTGTATATAGAGTAAGGGGGTTTTCAAAGTGTGTTGCTTGAGTGGGTGAGTGCAAGTGTTATTTTGATTGGTTTCCTTCTCCACTCCCAAAAGAAGGTGGTGCCCCAAGTAGTGTGCGTACCTCTTTACGAACATTTTGTGAGGGTAGGCCCATTGGTTTGGTTTTAGAGGCCCCATTTCAAAAAGCTTGCCCTCAATAGGTCCTTTTTCTGGGCCGAGCGTGATTTTTAATACGATTACCACTTCAAAAATATTTTAAATCCTTCATCGAAGACAAAGGTACAATGCCAAAACGATTGAATCTTTGGAGAGTCATGATCATTTTGACGAAGCCACTGGTCCATAAAAGGGTTGAAGTTGGTTTTAGAAGATGAGCATATTTAAATAACGAGTTAAGAGTCAAGGGTCGGATGCCCTGTACTAGTGTAGTGGGTATATAAAGATCCTTGAAGTCTTGCATTTTACACCATCATAGGTTTGAAATGATGTACATTTTCATTGCACAATATGAGAGCTATAATCCTTAATTGGGTGAAAATATCTTTTATAGGTTGAATTGGATGCACAAGGGAGCTACAATCCTTGATTAAATATAAGTAGTTCTCAATTGTGTAATTGTATTGAAGATTGTATAGTTTTGTTTTATGCATTGGTTTAGATAGGGAGTGCATTGTGTAGTATGAAAGATTGTCAGTGCATGAGATGGACAATCATAGATATTATTACTTTCGTTTATGTATAACTAATTATCAACGTTTCAATGAATAAGTTGATTATTCTTTGTAGCATATGAAAATAGCTAAGAAAATTAAAAACCCAAAACCTCTATATATACAAACAATATGAATTTTTTAGATGTGTCTAATGTCTGCAAATTGCAGAGGGTGTAGAACTAATTCTCATTTTTATAATTGTATGGATAAATTCATAGCGTTGTGTATGCATGATGTTAGCTAGAGAGTGCATTGCAATGTGTATATTTTCTCACAATATATGTGGACCGATAAAAGTGCATTGCAAATTGCAGAATGTGAAAATCTGATTGCTTTCTTAATGAAGGTTTTTCAAGTATATACTGGAAAGTAGAATTTGTTTTTATAAGTGAACATCTAGTTCTTATGCCTTTAGCATTAAATTCAAGCAATGGAGCCAAATGTCGGCACAAGTGGTATGAAGAAGGCAAAGAAAAAAGAGCCTATGGAAAAGAGTGGGAGTTTGCTCACAACATATGCGGCCGATATATGGAGTGGCAATGTAAAGTTTGCTTCACCATAAAATTAGACGGGGCACCACGTATTAGGGACCATTTTTTGGGTAGCCTTACAAAGAATTATCGCACATGCGATCATCCTCAGGCGCCTTCAATTGCAAAGCGTTTGAGAGAAGAGTTTGTCAAGAAAGGTGAAAAGAGACAAGGGGTGATCTGTTATGAATGCATGTTAAGAGCATACATACTTAAATATCAATCATGATAATCCTATGGTAACACTAACCAACCCTGTAGAACAACCTGCCCAAGGAGAGGAAATGTCAAGAAGTGTTCCTTTTAAGCGCCACAATGAGGGTGGACTTGGGCAAATGTGTCAAAAATCATTGCATCAAAGCTTTTGAATGCAGTTGCTAGAAGAAGCACAAAATGCACTCGGCAAAGCAATTTTTTTCACTGGGAGTACTTTAGTCATGGTAGACAACAATCATTAGAAACATGCATGGAAGAAAATTGGTGAGTTCAGCCCATGATTTTCACCCCTTTCTTATCACTCGATACAAAATGATCTCTTGGACAAATGTTACATCGAGGTCAAAGAGCATGTTTCCAAAGTAATGCTTGGAAATATATTTCTTTCAGGATGTACAATGTAAAAATGCTAGCAAAATAATAAAAAAGTTCTTTTCATACATTTTTGTCAATGGTTACAATACACACAGTTTAAACTTGTTTCTAAAAGATTAGTTCATCTTGAAACGACAAAGACCGCTTGATTTGTTCAGGAAGCATGTATCACTTATGTTCAAATTACCTGCTGAAGCTCAATTTTGTACGTAATTTTATACATTGGAATCACTTCTACGCAATAAGTATGTTGTGATTGACACTTTCAACTGCACGACTTTTGTCAAATGGCAGCTTGAGCAGACAAAAAAAGTGAAAGATAAAATTACTTGTCTACATGGATCCAAAAACAAGGTTGCTTAGTGGAGGATGTAATGGATGCATACCATGTAATGATGTCCGTTATGCTTGCGATTTGCAACCTTGATCAGAAGACGCCAAATATGGGTAACGCATGGATTACCTGGTGCTCAATCCAACAAAATCTAGAAAATCTTGAGGAGTTAAAAGAGTGCGCAATAGAGAACGAGTAGCAAATACCATTCTTTACAAAACAACAAAGAATTTTGTCTAAGTACTTTCATTCAAGGTGGAAGAGCGCTCATAGTCCACTCCATAGTGTGGCTTACATGCTCAATCCAGAGTATTGGATTTTAGACCTGATATCAAATACAGAGATGGTCAATGATTTCTATCACGTAGTCAATACGTTCTACTCCCATGTTCAGGATATAATTGATTGTATCAAAGATGTGAGTACATTTAGACTGAAAGAAGGAACTTTTGCAAATGATTTTGTATAATGAATGGCAAAAGACCAACTTGCATGGAAGTGGTGGATGATGAACGGTGGGAAATATTACTTGACCCTACAGCCTCTTGCAATGAAAGTTTTGGTTCAATGTGCAACAAATTCAAGCTCTGAGAGAAACTGGAGTATGTACAAGAATGTTCATAGCACTATTTGAAACATATTATTGGTAGACAGAGCTGAAAAATTAGTTTACATGTTTTTCAAAATGAAAAGATATTGCATCACATCAAAAGTGCAAGCTACAAGGAAGAAATGCCTAGTTGGGTATATGATTGTCAAAGTGAAGATGAAGGTGAGTTCAATGTCGGTGTATCTCAATGCACTATAGACAAAATCGAAGAGAACCTCACAATAGATGTGGAAGTTCAGATACATGCAAACCAACAATACTTAAACTCAAAACAAGACAATAACTACATAGATTCAACATAACTTGAGCAAAGAATCAAAATTTCAATTATGTAATTCAAGAGCTTGTCAACGTGTTTTGATTATAGACAATGCTTCTTAGAAGTGAAATTACAATGTTTGTTGTTATCAAATGTTGTGTTCTGAGTGTGCTTCTTCATCACTAAATATATTTCTAATAGCGCTAGAGAGAACAGATTCCACATCAGCTATTATTTTGCATTAATCAAATCAAGCACACTAGGTGATAATAATGGCCACATACTAATGTATAGTATCTACTCCATTTGTCAAAATTCTTGTAACATACTGGGCACTGAGAGGACGAAGATAAATCTAACTATGATGCGAGAACTAACTCTGAATGCAGAAAAAGTGATTGATGTGTGTCCCTTGTACAAGTAGAGAATTCACTCGTTGTGTCCAATTTTGAACATCGTGGCTTAAGTGATCAATACTTTTTCCATTCAGGCCTGTGACACTTGAGGTGTTTGGGCTACTTTAAGTAGCCGTGTAAAATGTGCATCTTTCTCTATCAGTTATGTCATCAAAATATCTTTCTCCCTTTTTATAATTTAGATCGGCACCTTCAACTATCACTCGGGGCTGTTATCTTTAATTTCTTGGTGCAAGCACTTCAAAACTTTCCACCATCCTTTATTTATCTCCACGTCTTCCCATGGCCATATTGTTTTAATCATATCCTATGTTACTTCTTTGTTGATGTCTTTCCATTGCGCCTGTTTGGATTTTCCATTTTCGATAGTTGATGAGCTATGCGTGTCGCTTGTTGTGCCGACATACCGTGCGCTAGAGATTTCATGCATTGAAAAGCATTAACAACTAATTGCTATTGATCTGCTAAACTGTTTGTGTACCACATGCCTTCTCTTCATCAGCCATGGTATCTTAGAATTGCAATTGCCACATAGACAAATATTAAATATTTTTGACAAACATTTATACTCTTGATTGAGTACTCTCAAAGATACCACAATTGATTAAAGACAATTTATCCAAATATACTTCAAGTGGTGTGAACACAATATCACAATTGACTAAAGACAATTGATCCAAATATACTTCAAGTGATGTGAACAACAATATCATAGTTGATCAAAGACAATTGATCCAAATATACTTCAAGTGATGTGAATCACAACATCACGATCGATTATAGATTTGAATTCAAATAAAATAGGCATATGGAAAGTCAATAGCAATTTACAAAATATTCAAGCCGGATTAAAAAATGGCGTAAGTTCAATGAACACGATTAAAGTCTGTCTTTAAATGCTCTTTAAATAATAGCAAAATATCAGATGCATTGCTTCTAGCTTCGGGCTCTCTTAATTTCATCCAGATGACCACTATTTGTAGAATAGCTCTCTAGCATCTTGGTCGGGGTGGTCAAACACTTCTCCTGGGAAGTACACTTTTCTAGTTGCACTCCAAAAGTCTATTAACATATTGTATAGAAAACCTAATGTGTATGTATCTGAGCACTGTGGATCATATATTTTCGGAGCAATCCACGGCCACTTTGTGAGCTCACATTCCCCTACTTCCTTTACCTCCAAAATTGCAAAGTCAGATTGAGCTGCACGGTGGACAAAATTGTTTGATGCACACTAAGCTGGGGTTCTAAGCATCATGCCCCTATCAATAATGCTAATACGGGCTTTATTTGTGCGAGTAAAATCTAGCATTATGTTGCAGGGATGTAAGTTGTCGTGCACTATACTAGCAAAGTGAACAGCCACAATCATCAATTAGAGATGCAAAATAGCTCGCATCTACTCAATCATTGATTTGACACGTGCAATACCTATCTCTGATAATTGTTGATTTACTTGTGGCAAATTTCTCCAGCGTTATTGAAGCTTGTGCATGTAGTGTTTGAACGTTCCTTGTGTGAATGGCAAACTGCACATCATATCTCCCAAAGTACCTTGTATGTCTT
The DNA here is from genome assembly GCF_014529385.1 of Adiantum capillus-veneris. Taxonomy (NCBI): domain Eukaryota; kingdom Viridiplantae; phylum Streptophyta; class Polypodiopsida; order Polypodiales; family Pteridaceae; genus Adiantum; species Adiantum capillus-veneris. The sequence goes on along the minus strand of NC_140942.1, from coordinate 104,077,676 downwards.
GCTTTGTCTGGAAGCTCAAAACATTTCACTTCCGCCCCTCTCTTGTAGCATTTTACTACATACGTCATATGCTCTGGAAATAAGGAAATTCTTTTAATAGTGTATAATGTGCATACACCAAAAGAGCCTGCTCCAATCCTCTCACCTTCTACCAGGGCTTTGTGAGGAATGCCAATCAGATGTACAAACTTGGCATTCAACGTTGTGCACATGATTGTGTCGGTGCCGTTGGTATATGATCAACCACCCATGGCCCCTTACGTACCTTACGTCATCTTGAGGCGCTTGGGTAAAGTGGACTCGTCTTGAGCTTTAACCCGCTTCATCTTTATCTTCTACTCCTTCCATTGTTTATGCCACATCTCTACTTTTTCCATATTCACAAGTGAAAGGAAGATCTTCTTTCAAATCTCTGCAATATACTTTCATACTACCAAGCACCGTCCTGATCTTGTGGGTAAGGTCAAATTCTCTTATCCCTATAGGCAGCAGAAACTCGTACTAGTCTTCGGTACGCAATCTGCACTATGTGTTCTCCCAACTAGTGCTAGTGAGATCTTTAATGAAAATGCCACTTTGATTTATTTACTAAATGCGTCTATCTACACGTTAGGATATTGCCAATGTACACTCCTTTCGAATAGCACACATAATAATTTTCTTTTGCTCGATCATTATTTTTTGCACTAGACAATAGAAAACATATCAAATAAAGTTTTAGGGCGCAATCGGTACTCATGCACTAGTTTAGACAAACCCTAAAGACGTCAATAAATTGTGTAAGATAAGATCAATACGGATTGATAACCATTTTCACTTCAAAAAATTGTGCTTGATTGTACGATACGTATTAAAAACAATAAACACATAAGAAAACCACCCAGATCAAAAAAATTGTGCTAGACCATAAGACGTGAGTTTAATTTTTGCTTGTTAACACTTTAAAAAACAAGGTTACAATAGAAGACATGTACATCGTATTTTCAATTATGAGGTGAAGCACACAACTAAAATGATATACTAGATATTTAACCCAATTAGTATTATGAAAGTGGAAATATCATGAAAATTTCATGCAGTTTTAACAAAGAATTCATAAATTGAATTTAATGTCTCACATCCAGAAAGATTTTGGAACGATTGGGAAACACTTTAGAGTGCAACGGATAGATGAACAAAGGGTCACCTTTGACAGTGGTGTTAGGACAAGCTTCATCCAAGAAAGTAGGAGTAGTGCCAGGGATGAGAACACATAGACTAGCCAGCTTGAATACTTTGGCTACATCCAAGAAATCTTGAAGATTAGCTTTAGCAATGTTTGGTATTTTTATCTTTGATGTCAAATGGTTCAAAGTTATTACCAACGGCCCTAATGCAATTGTGTGAAGATACAAGAGTGGATTGATTCAAGTGAACTCTAGGCGGGTGTGGACAGTGCGCGGGATACATTCGTACTTTCGTAGCATTGTGAACAAGTTGTGCTCACACTAGACCCACTATGGAGAGAAAATGATGGAAAAAATCTATCTAAACCATGCTGGCTGTATGTTGTTCAAGTTGCTCCACTGAGCAAGCAAGTGTGTGAAGGATTGGAAGTTGAGGTCGAAGAGCTTCATGAATAAAGTGCAGAGGCGACGGATGATATAAGTTTAGATTTTGAGCTGGAGATCAGTGGTGAGCTTATGCTTGAACCTAGAGATGAGCTTTTAAATACTGAAGCTGATGCGGAGAGCGGCAAGAAGTGGAGTTTGATGACGAAGATGCGGATTAAGTACAGATTGAGATAGACATCTTTGGTGCATCAGCTCTCATAAAACATGAGAGATTAACCAATGATTTTTGCTAGGAATCCTGTTGTAAAACTCTTTTTATTATTCTACAATATTGGATAGATTCATTGAGTTGTGTTGCAGCTTTGTTTTTTTGTTATTTGTATTGCTTAGGCATTTCTTTTGTAAACTAACGTATTTTATTTGTGTTATTTGTGTATCTGTAGCCATGGCTGATGATGATAATACATACTCTCCTAGTTTTAGTTTTCCTGTCACTCCGATCGGCATGTCACTGAGCAGATGGGTTCCTTTTTGACACAGTTCACACAAGAGCAGATTAGTTACGCATAGAACCTTTGGGCAGGTGGTTTCTCTAGACCTACTATGGCTACCCCTACGCCTAGGACTAGTGTGCCCCCTACAACAACTAGCCCCACACCTCAGTCGAGTGTGCCCCCTACACCGACGGGTGGTTCATCTTTGAGACGAGGTAGAGGCGTTGTTCTAGAGGTGGTGGTTGTTGTGGTAGCAGTTCTATCAATGTTTCCACACCACCGAGAGAGCGTCCACCCCTCTCTTCAATAGATAGTTCACCCATTGGCACACCACGTACACCTTCGAGCTCATACAAGCATGATCCTAGCAAGGTGTATAAGAGCAAGGATGGGGCTCTTGTGGTCGATAGGGTTGGAAAGGCCATGCGACAAAGAATTCGACAGCTTTGTCCAGTTCAGTTTAGCCACTCTGTGATGGAGATTTGGGATAATCAAGATGATGAAACTAAGAATTACATCGTCGATGCCATTCACAGAGAGTATAGGCCGATAGAGGGGTACGATCGAGTCTTGAATGATTGAATTTTGGATGTGGCGTGTGACACAATGTCACATAGTCGGTCAGAGGCGAGAGATATGTCAAGAACGACAGTCCAAAGCCGGTATGGTTGGATGCAGAGGAGTGGGCGAGGATTGCACGAGAGACACAAGACAATCCTGATAGATTTGAGCAGCAGAGAGATGCAGCCAGAGCATGTTTGGAGTTTATTGGAGTGTGACATCTTGGAAGTGGAGGCTACGACACACTTCAAGATGAGTTTGTAAGTATTATGTATGCTTTAAATTGTCAAAAATGTCTATGTTATTTGAAGATTTATCTCATGATTAAACCATAATTTTATAGGAAGTTGCCGTGAAGCGGCCTCCGACAAGCCGAGAGGAGAAGTATGGGTACAAGCATGGACTTGTGGCCCTTTTGATCAAGTTGTAGGAGGAGGGAGAGACTGTTGACTGGGAGGAATTACCATGAGGGTGACATCCTCTATATATGGTTTCTTTTATAGCTCTGGTCTTCTTGATACAATCTTATTCATTCATTGTATACATGTACAATTTCACGCTTATGTTTATGGTTTTGCATTCCATTTGCGATTATGATTTTAATATTATCGTTATGGCCGCACAAAGGTTATGATTGTGGTATGGTTTTGGTTACGGTATATATTAGGACCAAAAACGGCTAGAAAAGGGCTATTTGTTAATCTAAGGATTAAGCCTATAGTCCAATAGTCATTTGACACGTATACAAAAGTATGGCACTCTTGTCTCCTCTATCTTGGGTTTTGGTGGTCCTATTTTGACGGAGAGCAGCTAAATGTCTTGATCATAAGGTTAAAACTGCTATATTTAGGTTCTTTCAGCGAGTAAGCTCATTAAATTTGTGGCCCAAAGTAATGAAGTACATTGTTTATTCTATTTTATATTTCACAAAATTGTTTTCAAAAGATACGAAATCTATGTGAGAAGGCTCTCAAAACAAGGCCATTAATGACAAATCACCTACTTTTTTCAAACGTATATCTTTTTCACTTTCCCTCTATTTTGTGAGCAGTTTAGGTCTTTCCATCTCTGTAATTACTTTCTTCTTCTCTAATCTCTGAGTTTCCATGGCGTCTTCAAGCACGTCGTCCTTCACATAACATAACTTCTTGTGACTTTCATAACGTTAGAGAAGATGGTCTTTGGAAACCCATATCTTTTCGTGTAAATGACTGGGTAACAATGCTTATTTCATGCAAAGGTGTACACAGAGTGAAGAGAACTAAATGTGATAAAGTAAAAAACCATTGGAAAGGTGGTGTTCTTGATTTCAAAGTGACCGAAAATGGCTAGCTAGCTAAGCTTCAATATGTGTACATGGCCAAGGATATGGTGTTAGACATCCCACACTGCATTCTTACTGTAAGTAAAAGAAAAACTTCTCTATTTGTTACAATGAATTTTTCATTCTCCCATTGTTTTTTATTATTTTTTGATTCCATTCTAAATATTTCCTTCAACAGCTGTGGAATGGCAGCCTGTGGAGAGTCTAAGTGGGACGTTCAAAGCAATGCATAAAGGGATTGCAGATGCTATGTCTGCTGACAAACCACCTTCTTTTTACAAAACAATGGATTTGTTTGTCTATTTTGTAGAATACAAGGTTTCATCACGAGAAGGTGCATATGGAGAACTACATCAGTTACCCGTTCCCACCATAAGTTCACTTGACTGAGAAGCTCCTAATGTATGTACTATATCAAGCTTCAAATCCAAGATCAAAGAAGACATCCTTAAAGCTATGTCTCCGGGCTGGATATCAAGAAGGATTAAAGTTCAATGGTTCTTGCCTATACATGTCTTTGTGGAATGTTTCAAAACAATGGACTTGCAAAGGACAAAGACGATGTGGTTTAATAGAAGACTTTCTATGACTGAACTGGATAATATACTTGGAGATAGATGGAATACCAAAGAAACTTTCCATATTGGCAATTATATTAGTTGTAGAGTAAGCCCAAATTCTATGTCTATCTCATATCAAATATGTCGTCAATCATTAGTTTTGGGATATGACTATAGGAGATGGAGAAGAAAATTAGGTAGTTGGGTTCCTCTTGACTCTGAGAAAAATTGTCCAGAGTTTGAACTAAAGGTTACAGTCCATCCACACACTGAGCATAAAAGCCTTGTAGTAACAACAAACTGGAGACTACAAGATGTTAGAGAATCTCTTGAGTTTCTCGATGAAACATCTCCTGAGTATAGATTCAAAGTGTATGGAATTGTGGTGAGCACAAGGATGGAGAATTCACCCTCTTGCATCCCATGTCTTCCCCCAAAAAGAGTTGTATTTGAGTCACTTGCAAGGACTTGAAAAAACAAGTTCAATGTTGTAATAATTGCATTTTGCAAATACATTTGTCTTTTCTACCTTGTTGTGATCATTATTTATGTTGTTTTAAACTTACATGACACCATGATACACATTTAAGAATCGAATAGTTGGTATTAAGTATTTGAAGTACAAAATAACGAACCACCAAAGGCTATATGTTCATATGGACAAAATGAACAAAAGTGTACATAACTTTTGTGGAGTAATCAATCATGAAACTCCACTTTTCTTTTTGCATAAGAGGATTCTACATCCTCAGAGACCCTTTTTCTTTTGTGTTCAGGAGGGGGTGAACTCAGTTCAGGAGGGGCTGGTGGTGACTTGGCAGGGGTTGGTGCTTTGGGCTCCTGAGGAGTGGTTGGCTTGGGAACCTTCTTTGGCGACATAAATGGTAGTTTGAAAGGTGAGCTAGGTGCCTCTCCCTTACTGTTCTTAGCTGAACGATGCTTTTGAACCTTGAATTTCAATGGTGAGTGGAATGGCTGGCCCTTTGTATCTACTTTTTTTTTTTGGCAGGGCTCTTCTTCTTGGTGGGGCTCTTTCTCTTGGCAGGAGTCTTCTTGGCAGGGCTCTTCTTCTTTGAAGGACTCTTCCTTGTATGGCTTCTCTTTGAAGGGCTCTTACTTGTATGCCTCCTCTTTGAAGGGCTCTTATTTGAAGGTCTCTTCTTTGCAGGGCTCTTCTTCTTGTGATCCCTTTTCTTTGCATCCAAACCCTTGGTGGCTCTATCTTTCTTTCGTGGCAAAGGAGACTCTATTTCATTTGTAGTTCGTGCCATAGGAGAGTCTAGATCTTTTGGGTTTATTGATCTTGTCCAAACCATAGAAACAACCTTCTCTCTCACCCACGTGACCCAAGACTCTGGATATTCGTGCAACTGCAACAAATAGAAAAAGAAAATAAAAAACATGAGTACATACATAAGTTAATAAGTCATTGGAACATGAGATGCACACTTACAATAAGTGTAGTCATCCTACACCTTGACTCAAGATATCTCCATGCATTGCCAAGCACTCTCCATCCACAAGATGTTGTGTCTGTTTGTAAAGGCACTTTTTGATTGTAGTACTTAAAACCTTCTATATTGTAATCCTTATTTGTGGTACTTAGGTGACCTACGATAAGTTTGGCAGCGTTGCAAGAAGACATCAATCAACTACTAAGAAAACAATGGGCCATCAAGCATAGATCATACTTCATACTTACAGTTTCCTTCTCACATGGATACTTGACAATGAATTCATAAATATAATATCTTTCTCCAAAAGATTGAAGATAATAAGATTCCAATGCCCTCTACAAAAAAATAACAATTAGCTAGGAATACCACATAATAACATAAATTGTTAGGAGTTAAGATTTACCCTTCAACATAGGGGTATATTATGTAATTGCAGGTCAGCATGTCAAAATCTTCAAAAAAACTTGAAAGTTTTCCTTGCTTGTTAAATAGACACTGTGTCACTAGAGGATAAGTATGGAAATTTGCCTAGCTATAGCCTCTAAAAGATCTCTCTTAAGACACCTGAAGTCAAAGAAAACACATCCCCCAATGAGGCCCTTGTAGACGCACATGCACTAATAATTAGCAAAGGAGCAACACATACCTAAGACAGATAAAGAGCACAGTATCACCAAGCTCAATGTTGGGGTCTATAAGCATACTTGTGTTTGAGGGAATATGTCACAGTACACCTCATCATCCCCACACATGGAGACATCCACAACCATTTGGCCTGTAACTTTGTTCATAAAGGGGAGAGTTGGATGCTCTTAAAATTTTTGCTTGCTCTGTAAGGATAGCATCCTCTGGCATCATGCCTTGCTCTCTCTTAACCTCCTTGCCTGCTTTGATATCCTGGGCCTTTCTTGTCTCATACTGATGTGTAACATCTTCAATGACAACCCCTGACTTCATTTGCTGCCTAGAAGGGGGGATATTTGAAATTTGGAAGGCCCTAAGATCCTCATTAGGAATAGGCTCAAGAGCCTTATCAAACTTGTACCTCAGCCTTGACACAAGCACAAAATCTTTACCCATGAGTGTGACCCTGTGAGCAAATGCAGCTGCAATGTAGCTATCATTCATAAAGTCTATTAGGAAATCCTCAGCAGCCTTCTGAAGGCACATCAAGGCTTGAGATTTCCACCTTATTGAAACAAAGGTTTTGATATTCAACATACTCATAAGTCTATCTGCTATCTCTTTGACAACTCTCATGAAGGGTAGCTTTGGAATAAGAAGACAAGTAGACTTCTGTGATTTACTTATCTCCCTTAGAGATTTGACTTGATAATTCAGATTCTTCCTAGCAGTTGGCCTCTGGCGAGGTTGTGTAGGTGGTTTCTCTTCTTTCTTCCCAACCTCTGCATTGACTGATTCTTCTTGGCTGTCATCATCATCTTTCTCTGAATCTTTTGGAGCTTTGCAAACTTTTCTTGCAGTTTTCTTTGTCCTTGCCATTTGTTAATTGGAAAGTGCTGCCATCAAACTCGCCAAAATAAGGCGGGAGGTTCAGGAGACAGAGGCTCAAATATCCTGAACAACTCCGTAAGAGCTCCTCCCGCGGTCTGGAACAACACCGTATCGTGCCGTGTGGGAAAGTGCAGAAAAATACCGCAAGAAGCAATAAGATGCACTCCCAAGGTCTGTAAGTGCTCATGATTGCGTCGCGCGGTAAGTTTGAAATAATGCGGCAATTGGAGAGCAAATCCCACAGGATGCGATTAAAGGTATTTTCAATGGCTGAAACTACCTGTTATCGTGCCACTCGGGTTGATAAGATCAAATAACGCAAAGATGGCGAGAGGGGTCAATATCGCGTCGTGCATGTAGAAGAGAAAAATGCAACAACAAGATGAAAAAAGAGATGCTGGAGGATGTTGGAGGTACGAAACGACACGAACGTGTTGTTTGGGGGATGTGAAAAATAAACACGTGACACTCGCTTTTTATACATCCAATCGTCCGTACAGTGTCTGTTGGAATTGTGCCATGTGGCACGTGTGCATGAGTGACACATGTCGATAACGATCGTTTTTGACCCCTTATATAAGCTTGATCTTGTCGTTTTTTGTGTTCTATTTCTTGTTTGAGCCGCACGACGTGAGAATTTTTTAGACTTCAAAGCACTCTTATTCTCTCACCTCACCTCTATTGCACTGCTCTCCTTCCTTATCCATCCTCCATTCTCGTTGATCCTGCACAATGCGAGGTAGGTGGGTGTTACGCTCTCTAATTCTCACTTCAGCTCTATTTTGTAGCTCTCTCTCTCTATACATCCATCATTGATGCTTGTCCTGCATGACATGAGGGACGGTGTTTGCAAAGCTTGCATCATTGCACTATCGCTCCGTTCGGGATTATTGCCATGTTCTTAGCTGCATGAAGCGATAGCTGTAGCTAGCAAAGTGTGCCTCCACCCTTTATTGCTTCATTTGGGTTTTGGTTCCGTGGCCTAAGCATCTGCACGATGCGATAGGAGTATTTAGCAGGATCTCTCTTGTGCCTCTGTTGCTCTGTTATGGTCTTGCTTCTTTGTCTCATACTTTTTTTCAACCGAATCATGAGTGAAGGTCGTGAAGAGATTTTAGAGGAGAGCCTCTTTGTTGCTGTCCTTTATTCTTTGTGGATATATATTATTGCCTTTGGCACCACATGTAACGATAGATCCTTGGTCTACTTGATATTGTTTCTAAAAAGAAACGACCCTACTCGCATGACCCTACCCCTCCTTGGTCTCTTGTTGCAACCAGTCCGCGCCGGCGCGGACTAGTTGCAGCAAGAGACCAGGGAGGGGTAGGGTCATGCAAGTAGGGTTGTTTCTATAAAAACAAAATCAAGCAGACCAAGGATGTGTTGTTACATGCGGTGCCAAAGCAAAGAAAGTGTCACATGGAGGTAGAGAAAGCGACACCACATCCAAATAATTCGTACCTCTAATTGGGAAAATGATGGTGAGGCGCATGATGTTGAGGTGTTGACGATGGATGATAGTACATTGACACCTGCAATGTATGGAGAGCAATGTGAGGGATTTTTTTTCCATGATTGAAGGGAGTGGGGCATTGGATTGCAGCCACAGCCGTCAGTGTGTAGAAGAAACAACTCTGCTCTTGCCATGGTTACACTTGTTTACGTGTGGTTGCAAAGGATCCTGGTAGGCTTTGGAAGCTTTAAATCTTCGTTATGTGAGTTAGGCAGGCCTGGATATCCTAGGACCATGGGTGTTTTGAGAAGTGAGATCACTCACAGTATAGGAGCTTTTAAGGAATTGTTGCTTCATGACTTTACCTGTGCATCCAGTAAAGCAAAATTCAATTGAGACTTGGGCCTTTCTTGTGCAGAAGAAGTTGCATTAGGCTCTAGGTTGGATTTCTTCTGTTTAATGATCATCACGATAGACTTGTTAGGCAAGAAATTTTCCTCATGAAAAGTGGTTCTAGAAGCAAAATGATTAGATCAAGCACCCTTTTGGAGGTCCCTGCAAGACACCTCTTCAAGCTTTATTTTATCCTTAAATTTTCAGTTAGGAGGTCTCAAAGAATTAAGAGGTACCTTAGAAGACAATGTTGCACAAGCTGCCGAGGAACTTAATCGAGATGAGAAATTTTGGTAATTAGTAAATTGGAGCTTGCCACAACCCTTTTACTGCCTCTTATCAAAATACCTTGATGCTTCGCTTTGTCTTGGACTCCTCCCCTAAAATATTGTCTAAGACTTCATGCATGTCAACAACTATGTTTACAATTCAGAAGACAACAATCACATCCATGATAGCTAGACTTGTTAACTTCTCAATCAATTTCACTTGCTTGTAGAATCACCTACTAAATTATCTAAAATGAACTCCTTTTTACTCAGATTTTCCACTATAACTATGATTGTTTCAATTTCTCTCTCAAGCAGAGATATGCAGTTTTCTTCACACGTATTAACTTCCAAAGGACCACTCTCAATGTAATGCAACCATTTTGAAAGAGATGACAGCCTTCTATGCTTCCTTGGTTGTTTTTTCCCCTTTCATGGTCTTGTCCATCCAGACAAGCCCCAATTTGCACTTGCAAGCTTCCATTAAAGAATGTCACTATCTATAAATTTGTTTGAGTAAAGGAGATTGTAGGAATCAAATTTTGTCACGACTGAGCAAAGCAACAACTAAGCATCTACCTGTTTCACATGAACCTCATAAAATGGGCCCTTCTCTTATGTTCTTAGTTGACCTTAACATGGATTAACTGTTAGTCAAGTATGGTAAAAAGTAGTAGACAAATCATACCTCAAGAATCTCGTTGAGATGGTCATGAGGAAATTGGGTATGCTTGAGCTCATCATGCATGCATGGGGCACATCACTTCATCATTGCCACTACATACACCATCAATGTACTTAAAGTAGGTGAATCCACAGCTTGCTACTCTCATTTCCTCCACCATTTTAATGCCAATTTGGCAAGGGGAAAGGGAGGGCATCTCAAGGGTACTACATTGCAAAGCTGAGAGAGAGAGAGAGAGAGAGAGAGAGAGAGAGAGAGAGAGAGAGAGAGAGAGAGAGAGAGAGAGAGAGAGAGAGAGAGAGAGAGAGAGAGAGAGAGAGAGAGAGAGCACATCCATGCTTGCTTTAGGCACTTGTGGCTAGTTAGCAATGAGTTGAAATCAACTCTCTTCATTCGCAGCATGGTTTCGAATCTGTCAGCAACTCTTTCAGCCTCTGCCTTTTCTTCTCTAAGTGTTCGTATCTCAGACTCTATCTTGGACAACTTATATTCTAAGTGCTGAATGGTTCTAGCTAACTGATTTTCAAGGACACTGTGCCGCAGGGACTGCACTCCTCTCTCCTGTTCCAACTTTTCAACTTGTTGCTCAGTCTCCCTCAATTCAACTTTTAACTTGGTCAATTCATCATTTGACACTGAGGCATCCAACATTTGTCCAATAGCATTCACAATAGTGTTCCAGAATGACTGAATAAGTACGGAACAACCATCATTGACTGTGGCTGGGTCACATGCAACTGGCTCGTAAACTGTGGCAAGAGCCATATATGGTAGTGTAGCATCATCAGATTTGTGCAGGAGTAGATATCCTTTGAGAGGATGCGTCTGTACCTGTTGTAACCGGTCCTTCTTGGTTAAATGCAGAGCCGCTTCACTGTAAGGGATGGAAACCTTACCAAGTGGACCCAAAGGTGCTGGTACTTTTCCCTTATCAGTCTGACCCGCTGGGGCTGCTCAGCACTGGTCCTATCTGACTGGTCTTTTCCTGCACTGGTGGTCGCTGAAATTTTCCCTGTTGACTGGCTGATTCCACCAGTGGTCTGGACGAGAAGTTGTTCAGACTGGTCAGCTGAAGTCTAGTCACTACAACACAACATGGAGATATAGACGCGCATATATCGACGAAATTAGAGTGCGTCGCTATACGCGTCGATATGTACGTCGATATACACGTGGAAAGGCTTTACTTCCCACGCGTATATCGACGCGTATAGCGACGCAAAACAATTTGGGGGAAAAAAGCGAAACTCGCGAGCAGCAGGGGCCATTTTCGCCTGCGCTCTGCTCAAATCTTGGCCTCCACCTGCTGCGCAGGTATTATGCCCCCCCCAACCCCTCTCTCTCTCTCTACATCGTGTGTGTGTGTGTAGGAAAGAGAGAGAGAGAGAGAGAGAGAGAGAGAGAGAGAGAGAGAGAGAGAGAGAGAGAGAGAGAGAGAGAGAGAGAGAGAGAAGTGTGTGTGTGTGTGTGTAGGAAAGAGAGAGAGAGAGAAATGTGTGTGTGTGTGTGTGTAGGTAATCAAAGAGAGAGAGAGAGAGAGAGAGAGAGAGAGAGAGAGAGAGAGAGAGAGAGAGAGAGAGAGAGAGAGAGAGAGAGAGAGAGAGAGAGAGAATTAATGTATGCTTAGGAAATTAAAATTAAAGAAAAATAATTAAAGAGAGAAATGAAATGAAATGAAATGTTATATTAACGTCTTCGAAAGGCCAAAGTGACCTATGAGACATGAGACAAGAAAGTTACAATGTGATGGATCTGATACAAAGTCAGAGTAAGAAGATGACAAAATAAAATATTATGGAATCCTAAACTGCTGGGTATGGATTAAACGGTTAAACCAGCTAGCTGGGATAGGTAGATCATAGGAGATCCAGCAGCTGTCGTTGGCGGATCTCATCAATCTCCTCCATGGTCAGTAGTCTGACCGGGCGTTATGCATGTCGAGCCAAAGTGACCTAGCTAGATCCTCTGATGCAGCCTCTGTCGATGTTGTGTAGTCCTCCGCAGTCATGGACGTCTAGATCTCCCTAGCTCAGTCGCTCGTTCGATCAGTAGAGAGATAGGGAATTAGAGAGAGAGAGAGAGAGAGAGAGAGAGAGAGAGAGAGAGAGAGAGAGAGAGAGAGAGAGAGAGAGAGAGAGAGAGAGAGAGAGAGAGAGAGAGAGAGGTAGGGAAGTGAAGAGCGAGACAGAGAGAGAGATAGGAAAATAAGGAAATAGAGAGAGAAAGAGAGATAGCGAGAGCGAGATCGAGAGACAGAGAGAAAGAGAGATAGCGAGAGTGAGATCGAGAGAGAAACAGAGATCGAGATCGCTTTTTTGAGCAAGAACCATGCAAGGCTTCTGAATCTTTCTCAAGTTGCTCATCCATCTCCACATTATCTTCTGGCTTGGACATGGAGGCCCTGTCCGGTTTACAATCAGGTAGAAAACTTTCATTGGGCTGAGAACTTCCATGGCTTGTGCTTTCATCAAGTGCGGCATTGGAAAGCTTTCTCTGACAGGCTACCTCGGAATGGAGGTAGGTGGGTTCGTAGACAGAGAAGAAACTATGGAACTGAAAGAGGCAAAGGGGTTTTGTCTGCTACATGCATTGCCATGTACACCTGGGAGTGCACGTATGTGTCTACCCATATAGGATTTGACCAATAAAGACGAGATTTTGACCTGGTGGTCCTGATCTCCGTACACCTCTGGACCGAGGTGTATGGAGATTGGGCAAGACTAGAGAATGCGAGGTAGTTTACATTGTGAGGAGTATATATATATATATATATATATATATATATATATATATATATGTATATATATATATTAAAACAACATTCATAATCATTGTAGATGGCAACTTCATCAACTAACATGGAGGAAAAGATTGCATGCGCGTGCACGCTCTGCAAGTATCAAATCCTACGCAAGCGTAGGATATGTAAATGAGCATGTGCACAAGTACGGAGAGTTTGCTAGAGAAACCGTACAGAATCTGCGATACGACTCCTACGGAACGGGCATTGATTTCCGCGACATAGCACCTACATCTGAGAGAGAGGGAAAAAAGATTATGCATAAAGGTCCGACCAATATAGAGCCACGGATGGAAGCAAAAAAGGGCTTATAGATAGAAGACGACGGCATGGAGGAGATGCTGGATGCCTTCTTCCAGACAAGCGAGGAGAACGCGAACGAAGCAGCACCAGAAACCGTGCGCCTATCTCCTGAAGACATGTTGAGGAAGTTGGCACGTCAACCAATCTATGAAGGTGCCAAAATATCTCTGCTTCGTACTTGTCTGGTGTTTTTGAATCTTCAGTCAGTGTACGGGTGGTCAGATGCAAGCGTCACTGCTTTGTTTAGGTAGGTAATTTACAAAAGAGATTTTCCGATTGCAACGGTGATGTGCTCGGAGAGCTTTTTAATTTAATGTGGCTTAAACAGGTTATTGCGCGAGCAACTTCTCCCAGCTCGCAATGAAATGCCCCCCTCTAGGCCAGACGCAAAGCAACTTCTGACCTCAGTTGGCTTGGACTACAACAAGATTCATGCATGTCCAAATGATTGCATTCTTTTTCGCAATGAATTCGCACATTGTCTGTCGTGTCCTAAGTGCGGAGCAATGCCACCAAACATGAGGGGCAATCTGTTCCAGGAATGAAACGTTTGTCCATTCTCCATACGTTGCCGTATTGGGGTGATCTACTAATTAACCATTTTCTGGATCCAATGCATATATTCAAGAATGTGGGAGAGCTCCTCTGGAAGACAATCAAGGGAATGAAAGACAATCGAGCTTCACGAGATAATTTGCAGTCGGTTGGAAAGATGCCAGAGCTGTGGCCTTTCACCAATGCAGCTGGTCAAACAAAACTTCCAAGAGCGCCATGGGTATTGCTACAAAACGAAGAGCGACAAGTGAAAAGGGTGATTTTAGAGTTCAGGACGCCAACACGATATATGCGATGTCTCAAGACAACATTCACCCGTGACGATCAACTGTCAGGGTTGAAATCGCACGACTGGCATAAGTTCTTGCAATTCATTCTTCCAATTGCGATCAAGGGGTGTTTAACGGAGGAAGTGCGGACCTGCATATACAAGATTTCAGAGCTAGTGCGGTGGATCTCTTCCAAGGAGATACGGGAGGAATCTATTGCAAACGCAAGGGCTAACTCCATTGAGGCAGTTTGCATGATTGAGAAGTATCTACCCACGAGCTGCCTAACTATCCAAATGCACTTGCTCGTCCATGTAGTAGATGAGGTTGCAGTGGCAGGTACAGTCCACAGCCGTTGGATGTTCTTCCTAGAGCGGTTCATGAAAACACTTAAGGGTTTTGTTCGCCAAAAAGCGCGTCCAGAGGGGAGCATGGCAGAAGGATGGCTGGTGCAAGAGTCTCTTGTATTGACGACCGAATTTCTATCCGTTTCTAACCCAAAAATGCCTCGACTGTGGAGCGATGAGGAGGATGCAAGACTGGTGGGAGAGGAGACGCAAGGGCAAGGGGTGCCGAAGACAATAAACCTGGCCATGCGAGAAAAGGTCATGAAGTTCTGTATACTAAATTCAGCGCCGATGCAAAAATGGCTTGAAAGGTACGAAGAAGAGAAAGAGAGACGCAATCTAGAGCGACAGGATTTCAAGTGAAGTCGAACGACTAGAGGCTTACCCTTGCCAGACTATCTCGCTCCTCTACCTGAATTCCCTACAATGGCATGGTTGGACAAGACAGTGAGAGCAGCTCGATAGATCGGAGAACCCATATCTCTAGAAGAGGAAGAGTTGGCTATTGGATGTGACTGGAAGTATCATACATACATGGCACTGTGGTCGCATGGAAAGCATTTCAGAACACAACAAATTGACAGCAAAAGAAACACGTTTGACAGTGGGGTAATGGTTAGTTTCATGCAAAAGAGCAGGGCCAAGAGCAGGACAATGGTGGTTTGTGGTTCAGGTTGCTCCAAGAAATAAACAAGTATTTGAAGGGCAAGATCTCCTGGAGGAAAGTCAGTCAGAGGACGTCCATACTACTGTGACATTAGATGAGATGGACGAAGGTATGGCAGAGGAAGCTGACAGATATACGAGGGATGACGCAGACGAGCCAGAATTGACACTTGTAGATGAAGATGCAATGGATAAAGAAAATATGCCAGAACGAGTTGGGGCAGAGTTATGTTTGCAATTAGAGATAGATGATGATACGGTGCAAGATCTTATCGATGATGCCTCACTCGTTGAGGCCTAGGCCTGTAAGTGTTTGTGTGAAGACTTTGATTTAAAATTAAGCTTAAAGTTAATTTAAACAACTGTGTTCTGATGCTTTATTTTACTTTCTTTGTGTAGGACTTTAGTATGGCAGACGAGATTCCAGATCCCTCTTCCATCAGTGCAGATGCATTCATGGGCTTCGTTACACGGATGACTCCTGCTCAGATGGTAGAGGCTTCTTAGTACTGGGTAGCCAGAGGCATGGGTACTACGCCTCCGGGCTTCACACCCAAGGGACCGACGCCTAGGGGGGGGACGCCTACGGGGTTCAGGACGCCTATGGATACGACGCCTTCTTCTCCCATCACGGCCGCTTCGACACCTAGGGGTGGGGCAGAGGCGGGTACATCCTCATCTCCGCAGCACAGGCGCACTCGCCGATCTCGGCGATCGTCAGGTGGAGGTGGTGGTTGCTATGGAGGAGGGTGCACAGATGCTTCAACCCCTCCTCGCTCACGACCCCCGTCTTACCCAGGCACACCTCTCGACACACCTCTTGGCACACCTCAGACACCTTGGGGGGCACACGATCCTAGTGCCTCCAAGCTCTATACTGTACGGGGAGATGGTTCTGTTGACATGGATAGAGTCGGGACTAAGATGCGACAGCGGATTCGCCAGCTCATGGAGCTGCAGGTTTCAACCAGCATTCTGATGTCTTGGGACCAGCAAGACAAGGAAAAAGTCACTTACATAGTGGAGACCATCCTGAGAGAGTACCAGCCTGCTCTGGGTTCTTCCGTTGTTTCGGCGCGGTGGATCAAGGGTGTTGCACGGGACACCATCAAACATCGACGAGATGCAGCTCGGAAGGCTTTCAGGACCGGCTCGTCGAAGCCTTCGGGCATCCCACACGAGACATGGCTGCAGATCAGGGAGGATGAGCGGACAGCGGCCACGCAGTTCAGACAGCAGCGTGAGGCTGCGCAGGTACGACAGATGACTAGGGGGACATCTCATCTTGGCAGCGGAGGCTTCGACACCTTTCGCTATGAGTTTGTGAGTTTCTAATCCAATCTTAACTATGGCGTTTTTTAAAAGGCGATGAATCATGTATTCTTATTACTTTGATTTTTGTATAAACGCAGAATCTTGCGATGCATCGAGCTCCATCACGCGAGGAGGAGTCAGATGGATATCGCAGAGGTATCTATGAAGTACTGAATGATCTTGAAGCTTTAGGAGAGCCTGTAGATTGGGAGGCCTTACAGTCTCGCTGATCGCTTGAGGTGAGACGTTAATATGTGTGAGTTGATTTAATGAAGTCAATATATGTGAAGTAATATCAATACTAATTTTGTGAGTTGTCCTATGTGCAGGTTGCGACGCCTAGTCATTAGTGGACCAGATTTCATCTATATGCTTTGTGAGACACAGACATGCTTCTGTGTCTCTTTTTTGTACAAACAGTTAGTGTTCAAACAGTTATTGTTTCCCTTATGGTTATGATTATTGTCATTGTCATTGTATAGACAGTTATTGTTTCTCTTTCTGGTTATGCTTATGGTTATTGTTAATTTTTTTTATGGTTATGGTTATCTGCATTATGGTTTTGATCAAAGTGGTTATAGCCAGTTATGGTTTTAAGTTATGGTTATGATTTTAAGTTATGGTTATGGTTCCTTATGGTTATGCTTTTAAGTTATGGTTATGGTTCGTTATGGTTATGCTTTTAAGTTATGGCTATGCTTTTCAGTTGGTACGGTTGTCTTTCATTGGCCTTAAATCTCATGTGAGATCCTACATGGATAGCATGTAGGAGACGTTGTCGAGAAATTTGCGGTCTTGCTAGGAAAGCACCGGGCTTATGGCTGTGAGAGTTTGTGAGAGAACTCGACACAAACTATATGAAGGAGTTAAACCATAGATGCCATGAAGACTAGGGTTTGGAAAGAAGTACAATCAAAGAAGCCCACCCATTCTCTCTTGCAGTCACACGCACAAAGAAAGAACACAAAAGAAAATGTCAAAATAACACAAAGATGAAAACATCAAGGCTATGGTCATATCGTATCATGGGTAATATGAAAGGGTTAACAGATGAGTTAATGGCATTCAATCTTGGCTGCCCAAATAGGCTACAAATTGTTCTTTGGAATTGTAGTTTTGTGCTTACCATAATATATATATTTTGTCTAGTGATTGGGATTAATTGTGTGTACAAATCCTCTTGGTTCATAGCAAGATAACTACGCTTACGTCAAAAGAAAAGTTATAGTCTATTAGAGGTAGTATGATGGGATCCGGTGATAGAAGTATTTCATTGAGCCTTTCAGGGCCGAAGAGAAACACTATACGTTGTTGAAAGTGTATTTTACGACTAATCCATACGTTAATTCTAATAGATCGTACAGAGTGAAAGCGATAGAAATGATCATCATGTGGGTTATTCATCTAGGATAGTATGTGAGAAATGTAGATATGAGAGAAGTGAAGAGATGAGAAGTTTCCCTCCCAAGCCCTATTCTTGCCCGTAGACAATAAGGATACTGCGGAAAGAGATGTACCTGTAGCAAAGAGACCCTAGAGAGGATGAATTACTAAGAATGAGAGAGATAGGTTTGGTTAAGGAGATGAGATTAGATACATTTATATATGTTGGATTAGAGATGAAAATGAAAACAACAAGAAATCAAGAAAGCATCAATGTAGAACACATCTTACTTGAAACCCTTCGGCACCATTATTGATGGGAGAGAGAAGAAGAGGGGAGAATTCAACGTTGATTGATACGCCAAGTACGACACCTTCTTTGATTAGAGTTGATCCTCCAAGGATGGCGTACAAGAATGGCTAGTTTTCCTCTAGGAGAAAGTGTAGGCTTGGGCTTATGTTAATGGGGCTAAGTACAATTAGGCATTACTACTCACTCCCTCAAGAATTCCTCTCATCAATGGCTTGAATGCTTGAGTTCCTTCCAAGGAAGAAGAGGTCCCCTTTTATAGGTGAAGGGAACCCACAAGGGTTTACACAAGAAGAGAGGAGCCAGTGTGAACAGGAATTGGAAAAGTTGGAAATGAGTTGTCCCTGCATGATGTGGGCAGACTGGGGTCCAGTATTTTGATCATATCTCCTCAACCGTAGCTCCAAATAAAAAAGTAAAAATATGGGCAGAAACTTCAGCTCATTAGCTACGATTTTCATTTTAAAATCATTTTCCAATTCGGATTGGAACCTTGTGTAAAAAATTCATCAAAATAGGGTCCATTTCTGGCAGCAAAAGTCTTCATGTGGTCCCCTTAGCTTAGACTTTCATTTGATTCCAAAGGACACCTCATGCCATATGAAAGCATGACATTGCTCCTTGACAAAGTTTTGTAATCATGCTTGCAATAATGCATGAAAATAAGTGTATCTTTGAAATCATGCCACCTAGTGTCCAACTAGGATATGATTCCCTCCTAGTAGCTATTTAAAAAGAAATATAAGAAAAATACATAGAATATATATATATTGGAGTTTACCCTAGATATAGGATCTAGCTAGGGTGTGAGATGATAATGAGATAGTAGAAATAAAGAATCAATGCTTTTTGCCCCAAGTTAAAGAGGCGGAGCTATTGATGCTTTTCCCATAGTATTTTCTGATGGTAAAGTAAGGACATGTTACCCTTGAGAAAAATAATAGGATGAGATAGAAGGCTTATTATTATACTTAAATATGCATATGTACATTATAGGAAAGATAATTATGTATCTAAAAAATTACAAGATAACTCTTGTAGCATGCGTTCCCACTATGTACGTGTCACAACACGACATCCACCCCCTCTAAACTTGCACATCCTCCGGCATGTGCCAACCTCATGGTAACTTGTGAAAGCAATTGTATCCCCTGTCATCCCATGACCTCCTCCAGGATCATATGGGTAACTCAAAAACTTATATTGTACTAAGCATTGAGATTCTCCGCATCTTTTAATTGCTCTCGGATCAGAAGGAATTGTTATATACATCTGTCTCCAAAACATTTGTAACAAATCTCCATTATGCGCAAAATCTTCATGACGTAGAGACATAAGTTCCTCATCCTCCTCTTCAAAAAACACTTCCAGGCTTCCTGTAATATACTTGAAAGATTTTTGAAACTGCACTTCAACCTTCTGACCAACCTGTAAATCCATATGTACCTCTTTCGCATAGAAGTCTGAATCTGCATCTTCATTCTCAAAAGAATCCTCTAGATAGCCTTTCTCAACATCGAGAGAAACCTCAGAAATGTGCATGGTAAACCTCTCATCAATTCTCTCACCTTTTACCAAATACCTCTCCAGCTTTATAGCATAAAACTTTGCATACCTCTCAAATATGGTGTCTAATTCCCTTTCCAAATCATCCTGGTAGGTATGCTCCCGGTCACTTGTAACCGACTGCTCAAAAACCTCCGTGGAGTTAGTCTCTGACACAATATCTTCACCCCTTCTTCGTTTTTGACTCATCGCTAAATTATCTTCAATTGAATCACGTCTCCACTCTTCTAGGGAGAACCCTTCTTCATTACATGGCTCTGGTGTCAGCGTAGAGCTAGCATCCTCTTCTTGCTTCAAGGAATCACCATGTATACCCTTCCTATCCATAGCAGATAGATGCTCACAAACCTGCTTGCAATTTATACCCTGTGACACAAGACCTAAATCCCTTTTATACCTCAGATATTGTTTGCATACCTGCAGGCAACCCTGTATAGTAGGCACTTTATGGCAAGCATCTTTATTTGCATCTTCACACAGATAAGAAATATCACCCCAATCACAGACCATATCCCAAGAGGTTTCTTGCTCTTCTGCTCTATCCTCTGATGTCACTTCAACCTGTATAGCATTCCCAAACACTTCTCTATCTTTGATTTGTGAATCTTGAAGATTCATAGCTTCATCTGCAGAACCCCAATCCTCATGCAGAGAATGTGCATCTGTCATTCCTTTTGTTGGCTCTTTCTTCTTTCCTATTGTAGACTCCTCCATGAGTACTTCAGGTGGAGATGCTCCTTTTGTTGAGGGTGTTTGAGAAGGCATTGAGTCGCTTCTTCCCCCACTTCTAGAAGCTCTTTTTGATGGTCCTTCATCAGCATTCTCACGTCTGCGCTTCTCTTCTACAATTGCCTCATTTTGTTGGCATTTTGTAATGTAGGCATGCACTGACAATGAGTCCACTGGATCATTCCATCCTGTTTCTAGACGTATGCAATCACCTGCTTCATGTAGAATCTCTTTTGTAAGCTTTCCCTTTTTAGCTAATTGCATGACATTTGGCCAAATTTGACCATGATGGTCACTCACTTCTTCATCACAAAAATGTTCAATTTTTACTCCATAAGTAGCTGCCTCAACTGAAGAGGTGGCATGCTTGGTTGCCATATCTTTAACTAAGGTTTGCATTCCCCCCTTCCCAAAGTTAGTTCTCAAGGGTAGACCTGTCTCTCTTAAGTGGATTTTACCATCCTTAAAAAAGACAACATCTTTTGACAAAGAATCACTAAAATCATCACAATCCCTTCTTACATGGTTTGTACTATCACACCAAATACATCTATTAACAAACCCTTCTTTGGGCTGTTGTCTTTGCCTAGGAAGTGGCCCTGATTGTTGTCCTTTTTCTTCAAGCTTTGCAAACTTCACCTTCAAGTCACGCATTCCCTTCACAAGCTCATCTAGCATGGACTCATCAAACTTAGGAGCGATAAAAGTAGGCTTTACCATTTTGTCAGAAGTTGAGGTGGAAGGACTTGGAGTGTTTACTACCATCTTGTCCCTTCTTCTTTGTCGTTTGGCAAGCAGTGAAACAGCACCTTCAACCTCATTCCAGTCGGTCTTTAGTCCTTGCTCAGCATCTTTATCTTCAAGAAGAAGCTCCAAATTTTCTTGAAACTCTTTACCTGCAGCTTGTAAGAAAAGATCTGTCTTCTCTGCATCTAGTGTGCCCCTTTTTGTCCTAGTGAGTTGTGCATAGCGTCGCTCAAATTCCCTAAGTAGCTCTGTTATTGATAGTCCTTGCTTTGGCTTGACTACCCATTCTAAGAATGTCCTTTTGGTCACTCTCTCAGAGTCCTCCATGAAATATTCCTCCTTTAAAGCTACTTTGAGTTCTTCCCAATTTCTCCCATGCCCATCTTTAATTGCCCTAACATGCTCCCTAATTTCTGGAGCAACAACTAGCTCAAAGCTTTGAATCATCTCACCTTCTGACACGCGATGCAGCTCCATCTCCTTCACATACTCGCGTAAGTACTTGGTTACATCTTTGCCATTGAACTGATCCATTCTGTTGACGACCGCTTGTATGGCCTTCGTTGTTGAAATCTCCCTTCTTTCAGTAGCATGTTGTTGTTGCATGAACATTGCAAATGCTTGAAACATTTGCATTGTTGCTGGGTCAAAATGCATACCCTGTTGCTCAACATGATCACCCATGGTTACCCACAAACTCTCACCCTAGTAGATTCGCGTCGGGTTCACCAAAAATATGTCGAGAAATTTGCGGTCTTGCTAGGAAAGCACCGGGCTTATGGCTGTGAGAGTTTGTGAGAGAACTCGACACAAACTATATGAAGGAGTTAAACCATAGATGCCATGAAGACTAGGGTTTGGAAAGAAGTACAATCAAAGAAGCCCACCCATTCTCTCTTGCACTCACACGCACAAAGAAAGAACACAAAAGAAAATGTCAAAATAACACAAAGATGAAAACATCAAGGCTATGGTCATATCGTATCATGGGTAATATGAAAGGGTTAACAGATGAGTTAATGGCATTCAATCTTGGCTGCCCAAATAGGCTACAAATTGTTCTTTGGAATTGTAGTTTTGTGCTTACCATAATATATATATTTTGTCTAGTGATTGGGATTAATTGTGTGTACAAATCCTCTTGGTTCATAGCAAGATAACTACGCTTACGTCAAAAGAAAAGTTATAGTCTATTAGAGGTAGTATGATGGGATCCGGTGATAGAAGTATTTCATTGAGCCTTTCAGGGCCGAAGAGAAACACTATACGTTGTTGAAAGTGTATTTTACGACTAATCCATACGTTAATTCTAATAGATCGTACAGAGTGAAAGCGATAGAAATGATCATCATGTGGGTTATTCATCTAGGATAGTATGTGAGAAATGTAGATATGAGAGAAGTGAAGAGATGAGAAGTTTCCCTCCCAAGCCCTATTCTTGCCCGTAGACAATAAGGATACTGCGGAAAGAGATGTACCTGTAGCAAAGAGACCCTAGAGAGGATGAATTACTAAGAATGAGAGAGATAGGTTTGGTTAAGGAGATGAGATTAGATACATTTATATATGTTGGATTAGAGATGAAAATGAAAACAACAAGAAATCAAGAAAGCATCAATGTAGAACACATCTTACTTGAAACCCTTCGGCACCATTATTGATGGGAGAGAGAAGAAGAGGGGAGAATTCAACGTTGATTGATACGCCAAGTACGACACCTTCTTTGATTAGAGTTGATCCTCCAAGGATGGCGTACAAGAATGGCTAGTTTTCCTCTAGGAGAAAGTGTAGGCTTGGGCTTATGTTAATGGGGCTAAGTACAATTAGGCATTACTACTCACTCCCTCAAGAATTCCTCTCATCAATGGCTTGAATGCTTGAGTTCCTTCCAAGGAAGAAGAGGTCCCCTTTTATAGGTGAAGGGAACCCACAAGGGTTTACACAAGAAGAGAGGAGCCAGTGTGAACAGGAATTGGAAAAGTTGGAAATGAGTTGTCCCTGCATGATGTGGGCAGACTGGGGTCCAGTATTTTGATCATATCTCCTCAACCGTAGCTCCAAATAAAAAAGTAAAAATATGGGCAGAAACTTCAGCTCATTAGCTACGATTTTCATTTTAAAATCATTTTCCAATTCGGATTGGAACCTTGTGTAAAAAATTCATCAAAATAGGGTCCATTTCTGGCAGCAAAAGTCTTCATGTGGTCCCCTTAGCTTAGACTTTCATTTGATTCCAAAGGACACCTCATGCCATATGAAAGCATGACATTGCTCCTTGACAAAGTTTTGTAATCATGCTTGCAATAATGCATGAAAATAAGTGTATCTTTGAAATCATGCCACCTAGTGTCCAACTAGGATATGATTCCCTCCTAGTAGCTATTTAAAAAGAAATATAAGAAAAATACATAGAATATATATATATTGGAGTTTACCCTAGATATAGGATCTAGCTAGGGTGTGAGATGATAATGAGATAGTAGAAATAAAGAATCAATGCTTTTTGCCCCAAGTTAAAGAGGCGGAGCTATTGATGCTTTTCCCATAGTATTTTCTGATGGTAAAGTAAGGACATGTTACCCTTGAGAAAAATAATAGGATGAGATAGAAGGCTTATTATTATACTTAAATATGCATATGTACATTATAGGAAAGATAATTATGTATCTAAAAAATTACAAGATAACTCTTGTAGCATGCGTTCCCACTATGTACGTGTCACAACACGACATCCACCCCCTCTAAACTTGCACATCCTCCGGCATGTGCCAACCTCATGGTAACTTGTGAAAGCAATTGTATCCCCTGTCATCCCATGACCTCCTCCAGGATCATATGGGTAACTCAAAAACTTATATTGTACTAAGCATTGAGATTCTCCGCATCTTTTAATTGCTCTCGGATCAGAAGGAATTGTTATATACATCTGTCTCCAAAACATTTGTAACAAATCTCCATTATGCGCAAAATCTTCATGACGTAGAGACATAAGTTCCTCATCCTCCTCTTCAAAAAACACTTCCAGGCTTCCTGTAATATACTTGAAAGATTTTTGAAACTGCACTTCAACCTTCTGACCAACCTGTAAATCCATATGTACCTCTTTCGCATAGAAGTCTGAATCTGCATCTTCATTCTCAAAAGAATCCTCTAGATAGCCTTTCTCAACATCGAGAGAAACCTCAGAAATGTGCATGGTAAACCTCTCATCAATTCTCTCACCTTTTACCAAATACCTCTCCAGCTTTATAGCATAAAACTTTGCATACCTCTCAAATATGGTGTCTAATTCCCTTTCCAAATCATCCTGGTAGGTATGCTCCCGGTCACTTGTAACCGACTGCTCAAAAACCTCCGTGGAGTTAGTCTCTGACACAATATCTTCACCCCTTCTTCGTTTTTGACTCATCGCTAAATTATCTTCAATTGAATCACGTCTCCACTCTTCTAGGGAGAACCCTTCTTCATTACATGGCTCTGGTGTCAGCGTAGAGCTAGCATCCTCTTCTTGCTTCAAGGAATCACCATGTATACCCTTCCTATCCATAGCAGATAGATGCTCACAAACCTGCTTGCAATTTATACCCTGTGACACAAGACCTAAATCCCTTTTATACCTCAGATATTGTTTGCATACCTGCAGGCAACCCTGTATAGTAGGCACTTTATGGCAAGCATCTTTATTTGCATCTTCACACAGATAAGAAATATCACCCCAATCACAGACCATATCCCAAGAGGTTTCTTGCTCTTCTGCTCTATCCTCTGATGTCACTTCAACCTGTATAGCATTCCCAAACACTTCTCTATCTTTGATTTGTGAATCTTGAAGATTCATAGCTTCATCTGCAGAACCCCAATCCTCATGCAGAGAATGTGCATCTGTCATTCCTTTTGTTGGCTCTTTCTTCTTTCCTATTGTAGACTCCTCCATGAGTACTTCAGGTGGAGATGCTCCTTTTGTTGAGGGTGTTTGAGAAGGCATTGAGTCGCTTCTTCCCCCACTTCTAGAAGCTCTTTTTGATGGTCCTTCATCAGCATTCTCACGTCTGCGCTTCTCTTCTACAATTGCCTCATTTTGTTGGCATTTTGTAATGTAGGCATGCACTGACAATGAGTCCACTGGATCATTCCATCCTGTTTCTAGACGTATGCAATCACCTGCTTCATGTAGAATCTCTTTTGTAAGCTTTCCCTTTTTAGCTAATTGCATGACATTTGGCCAAATTTGACCATGATGGTCACTCACTTCTTCATCACAAAAATGTTCAATTTTTACTCCATAAGTAGCTGCCTCAACTGAAGAGGTGGCATGCTTGGTTGCCATATCTTCAACTAAGGTTTGCATTCCCCCCTTCCCAAAGTTAGTTCTCAAGGGTAGACCTGTCTCTCTTAAGTGGATTTTACCATCCTTAAAAAAGACAACATCTTTTGACAAAGAATCACTAAAATCATCACAATCCCTTCTTACATGGTTTGTACTATCACACCAAATACATCTATTAACAAACCCTTCTTTGGGCTGTTGTCTTTGCCTAGGAAGTGGCCCTGATTGTTGTCCTTTTTCTTCAAGCTTTGCAAACTTCACCTTCAAGTCACGCATTCCCTTCACAAGCTCATCTAGCATGGACTCATCAAACTTAGGAGCGATAAAAGTAGGCTTTACCATTTTGTCAGAAGTTGAGGTGGAAGGACTTGGAGTGTTTACTACCATCTTGTCCCTTCTTCTTTGTCGTTTGGCAAGCAGTGAAACAGCACCTTCAACCTCATTCCAGTCGGTCTTTAGTCCTTGCTCAGCATCTTTATCTTCAAGAAGAAGCTCCAAATTTTCTTGAAACTCTTTACCTGCAGCTTGTAAGAAAAGATCTGTCTTCTCTGCATCTAGTGTGCCCCTTTCTGTCCTAGTGAGTTGTGCATAGCGTCGCTCAAATTCCCTAAGTAGCTCTGTTATTGATAGTCCTTGCTTTGGCTTGACTACCCATTCTAAGAATGTCCTTTTGGTCACTCTCTCAGAGTCCTCCATGAAATATTCCTCCTTTAAAGCTACTTTGAGTTCTTCCCAATTTCTCCCATGCCCATCTTTAATTGCCCTAACATGCTCCCTAATTTCTGGAGCAACAACTAGCTCAAAGCTTTGAATCATCTCACCTTCTGACACGCGATGCAGCTCCATCTCCTTCACATACTCGCGTAAGTACTTGGTTACATCTTTGCCATTGAACTGATCCATTCTGTTGACGACCGCTTGTATGGCCTTCGTTGTTGAAATCTCCCTTCTTTCAGTAGCATGTTGTTGTTGCATGAACATTGCAAATGCTTGAAACATTTGCATTGTTGCTGGGTCAAAATGCATACCCTGTTGCTCAACATGATCACCCATGGTTACCCACAAACTCTCACCCTAGCAGATTCGCGTCGGGTTCACCAAAAATATGTCGAGAAATTTGCGGTCTTGCTAGGAAAGCACCGGGCTTATGGCTGTGAGAGTTTGTGAGAGAACTCGACACAAACTATATGAAGGAGTTAAACCATAGATGCCATGAAGACTAGGGTTTGGAAAGAAGTACAATCAAAGAAGCCCACCCATTCTCTCTTGCACTCACACGCACAAAGAAAGAACACAAAAGAAAATGTCAAAATAACACAAAGATGAAAACATCAAGGCTATGGTCATATCGTATCATGGGTAATATGAAAGGGTTAACAGATGAGTTAATGGCATTCAATCTTGGCTGCCCAAATAGGCTACGAATTGTTCTTTGGAATTGTAGTTTTGTGCTTACCATAATATATATATTTTGTCTAGTGATTGGGATTAATTGTGTGTACAAATCCTCTTGGTTCATAGCAAGATAACTACGCTTACGTCAAAAGAAAAGTTATAGTCTATTAGAGGTAGTATGATGGGATCCGGTGATAGAAGTATTTCATTGAGCCTTTCAGGGCCGAAGAGAAACACTATACGCTGTTGAAAGTGTATTTTACGACTAATCCATACGTTAATTCTAATAGATCGTACAGAGTGAAAGCGATAGAAATGATCATCATGTGGGTTATTCATCTAGGATAGTATGTGAGAAATGTAGATATGAGAGAAGTGAAGAGATGAGAAGTTTCCCTCCCAAGCCCTATTCTTGCCCGTAGACAATAAGGATACTGCGGGGAGAGATGTACCTGTAGCAAAGAGAACCTAAAGAGGATGAATTACTAAGAATGAGAGAGATAGGTTTGGTTAAGGAGATGAGATTAGATACATTTATATATGTTGGATTAGAGATGAAAATGAAAACAACAAGAAATCAAGAAAACATCAATGTAGAACACATCTTACTTGAAACCCTTCGGCACCATTATTGATGGGAGAGAGAAGAAGAGGGGAGAATTCAACGTTGATTGATACGCCAAGTACGACACCTTCTTTGATTAGAGTTGATCCTCCAAGGATGGCGTACAAGAATGGCTAGTTTTCCTCTAGGAGAAAGTGTAGGCTTGGGCTTATGTTAATGGGGCTAAGTACAATTAGGCATTACTACTCACTCCCTCAAGAATTCCTCTCATCAATGGCTTGAATGCTTGAGTTCCTTCCAAGGAAGAAGAGGTCCCCTTTTATAGGTGAAGGGAACCCACAAGGGTTTACACAAGAAGAGAGGAGCCAGTGTGAACAGGAATTGGAAAAGTTGGAAATGAGCTGTCCCTGCATGATGTGGGCAGACTGGGGTCCAGTATTTTGATCATATCTCCTCAACCGTAGCTCCAAATAAAAAAGTAAAAATATGGGCAAAAACTTCAGCTCATTAGCTACGA
The DNA here is from genome assembly GCF_014529385.1 of Adiantum capillus-veneris. NCBI lineage: Eukaryota > Viridiplantae > Streptophyta > Polypodiopsida > Polypodiales > Pteridaceae > Adiantum > Adiantum capillus-veneris. Next base: position 104,049,619 of record NC_140942.1, on the reverse strand, counting down.
TTTTCATTTTAAAATCATTTTCCAATTCGGATTGGAACCTTGTGTAAAAAATTCATCAAAATAGGGTCCATTTCTGGCAGCAAAAGTCTTCATGTGGTCCCCTTAGCTTAGACTTTCATTTGATTCCAAAGGACACCTCATTCCATATGAAAGCATGACATTGCTCCTTGACAAAGTTTTGTAATCATGCTTGCAATAATGCATGAAAATAAGTGTATCTTTGAAATCATGCCACCTAGTGTCCAACTAGGATATGATTCCCTCCTAGTAGCTATTTAAAAAGAAATATAAGAAAAATACATAGAATATATATATATTGGAGTTTACCTTAGATATAGGATCTAGCTAGGGTGTGAGATGATAATGAGATAGTAGAAATAAAGAATCAATGCTTTTTGCCCCAAGTTAAAGAGGCGGAGCTATTGATGCTTTTCCCATAGTATTTTCTGATGGTAAAGTAAGGATATGTTACCCTTGAGAAAAATAATAGGATGAGATAGAAGGCTTATTATTATACTTAAATATGCATATGTACATTATAGGAAAGATAATTATGTATCTAAAAAATTACAAGATAACTCTTGTAGCATGCGTTCCCACTATGTACGTGTCACAACACGACAACGTATACATGATATGGTTTTTTTTTAAAAGTTTATGTAAAAACAAAGGGAACTCTGCCGAAATTTCTGCGCGCGGGAGCATGGTTGATATTTTGGTGCTGCTCGCTTTCTTGGGCAGAGGGCAGGAAGTCTGGTCGTGGCTGTGTCCATCTTTTAACTGGGCACAGGCCAGGCTACCTGCCCTCTGCCCAAGAAATTTTTTTTCTACTATGGTCGTCGCTATATGCGTCGTTATGCCCGTCGCTATGAGCGTCGCTATCCGCGTCGCTAATAGCGACTGGTTTCACAGCGACGCGTATAGCGACGGGCATCGTCGATATATGCGTCGATAACACCTGTTTTTGTTGTAGTGAGTCTGCTGGAGTCTTTTCAACAGAAACTGTTTTGACTTGACTTTCCAGCTGCCTAAGGAAAGCACTTCTTTTGGCCAATGTAGTTTTTGGTCTTTTCGAACTGCCAGACTCCTCTTATGTGGCTTTCCTCTTTTGTCCAGTGAGAACTAACTGGTTATCCGGGGCTTATTCATCTGATGATAAATCCACATTGTTAGTTACCGGAAAGGGCTTCTGGCTCCAAGCCATCCTTACCTGGTCATGAGGGTCCGAAGAAGTTTCCTAGTAAAGGAACTGCCAAATATACCAAGCTTTGAAAACATTTTGGGACTTCAACTTAGTAGTCTGCTGAAGCACATTATGTGACAGAATCTGACATAGATTTATTGGAACTGTGGCGTCCAATCTTTTTGCTAGTAACATAGTAAACAGTTTTTCTGACACATAAGTTGTGTTGTTTTTGAGACTCACAGCTTCAGCTACAAAGCGATAAGCAGCAGGAATGTCCAGACCTGCTACTAGAACCCCTTGCGCACTCACTTTGCGTTTCTTCTTGGCAACATCATCTTCTTTCAGAGCTGCACTGATCTGTTTTGTTGTTGCTACATATGGCTTTGGCTCATTTGGCATCTTGAATGCAAAAGCAATATTTTCAGGTGTTACTAACACTATTCTACAATACACCATAGCACTTCCATCCTCCATATTGAAGAAATCAAGAACCTGTCTAGTGATAGTTGTGTCAAACTCAATTCTCATAGCTTGCACAACCACATGCAAATCCCACAGTCGGAGTAATGCCTCGGCTTGCTTAGTAAACACATACCACTGTATTTTACTTTAAGGAATAAGTGGAAGAGAAGATTTTGCAACAACAATAAATGCTTGGCTTTCCTCTATAGTCTCCTGCATTATTTTTTATATTTTCTTCCTACCCATACACCGTGAAGACGATGAATCAGTAGGGGGAGAAGAAGAGGACTTACTTGAAGCTTCAAATCCGTATCCTGGTGTGGCTGGTAAAGATAGACAATAATCAACAGTTTCCTCAGACGAAGAAGTTTGTGGTTGTAGTGATGAAACTTCAGATCTTGGCGATGGTGAATGGATAACAGTAGGCAGACGTTGCGCAGGAGATTTACGAGGAAAAATACCTACGCGCCTTACTGTTATACGCGTTCGCGCCATAAAAGCTCCACTACTTACCATTCCTAGAGTCCTATGCACCGCAAATGACGTGGCACACATGCATTGGCTAATCCTCTCCATCTTCTCCGAAATGATTACCAGTAATAGTCCAACTGACCCTTTTCCCCATAGAAGTTGATATTGATTTTGACACTTTACTGATTCTGGTACTACCATGGTGTTATCGTACTTAGACTTTTTTGACCTTTTCAATGGCTCTGGAACTGGGTGTACATGAAAAAGACTTAAAATAGTTGATTTTGGAATTTCCTGGTCCTCAGTTCCCAGACTACCAGTACCCTTATTTCTGGAAGTCTCTCTGTCTTCTGAATAATAGAGCTTGATTTTAGCCCCATTATATACCCCTGGCAACAGTAATCCAGATAAATCTTTGAATCTTATTGTGCCATTGGAGAACACCCAATCAACTTTGTATGGACCTGCCCAAGCTATCTTTAAGTTCGATTTCTTAGGGCCTAGCTTTGATTGATATAAGAGAACCAAATGTCCTTTCTGAAACTCCCTAACTTTAATTTGTCTATCATGCCAGTGTTTCCTTCTTTGCTGAACAATTTCTTGTTCCAGCATAGCCCTCTGCCTTAACTCATCCAGCTGTGTTAACTCCTCCAGTCTTTGTTTCAGATTGTGATTAAAATCTAACCCATACTCGACTGCCATCCTGAGACTGGGTATGACAAATTCCATAGGCACAACAACTTCGGTGCCATACACCATTCTAAATAGTGTCAATCCCATGGTGACCTTATAAGCTGTCCGATATGCCCAGAGAGCTATTTGAAGTTTCAAATCCCACTGTTGTGGCTCTTTTTGCACAATCTTAGTGAGAATAGTCTTGACAGTCTTGTTACTGCTTTCGGCTTGCTCATTGCATTTAGGATAATATGGTGTTGATTTTTGATGCTTGACTGAAAGCATATCCATGAGAATATCCATAGTGTCATTGATAAAATGTGTACCCTGGTCTGACACAATCTCCACAGGACATCCATATCGACAAACAATATTTTCAAATAAAAATATAGCAGTGGATTTTGACGTGTTGTCGGGAAGAGCCTTAGCTTCTACCCATTTGGTCATACAAGTGGCCATCAATATATACCTATTCTTCCTTGGAGTAATTTTCTTGAAGGGACCCATAAAATCTAGATCCCATTTCATAAAAACACCCAGTGGCTGAACCTGTGTGAGAGGAGTAATATCTGCTACTGTGGGTCTACCAATTCTTTGACATATATCACAAGTTTTACAAAAGCTTCTAACATCAGATATTAAAGTCTGCCACCACAAACCAGTCTGCAGAATCTTTTTGGAAGTGATATCAGTAGAAAAATGTCCACCAGAATTCCCATTATGTGCCTCTGAAATAACTTGCATTCGTCCCTCCATAGGCACACATCTGTGAAGAACCCCATCGATTTCCAATCTATAAAGTGATTCGTCAATGATGGTGAACTTCAGACTCTTAATAATCAGAACCTTCTTCTGATTTTGACTCCAGTTATCTGGGAATCCTCCCTTAGAAAGAAACTGATATACCTCATACAATTCTAGATCAGTTGATTCTGCCGCTGTTAATTGAAATAGTTCTGCATCCACTGGCTCGTCTCTTAAAGACACCTCAGAGTATCCATCCGTACTCCTGGACAGGAAATCAGCACCACAATGGTTTTTGCCAGGATTATGGAAGATACGAAATTCAAATTCCATCAGGAACATCATCCAGCGTATCACTCTGCCTTGAATAATGACTTTATTGATCAGAAATAATAAGGCCTGATGATCCACATAAAAATGAAATAGCTTGCCCAACAAATAATGTCTGAATTTGGTAGCACTAAAAACCATCCCTAAGGCTTCTCTTTTAGTAGTTGTATACCCTTGTTCAGCCTGACTGAACCTGCGCAAGTGACAAAGTGTACTGGATAATCAGTTCTTCCTTCTGGCTGAGCTAGTTTTGATCCCATCGCCAATCCTGAAGCATCTACATGTACATGAAAAATGACGTCCCAATTTGGTTGTCAAAGAACTGGCTTACTGATAATAGCATTCTATAAATTCTGAAAACTCTCTGCACATTCATCAGTCCAACTGAACTTGCTGGTCTTCTTTGTAAGTTCATACAAAGGTAATGCCTGGGAAGCAAACTTGTGCACAAATCGTCGATAAAAATTGATATATCCCAAGTCCTCGATTTCTCAGCCTGCTTGCAGGGCTTCAATGGTGTGTCATTTCTATGTTTGGTGATTTGTTGCATGTCAGTGTGTATGTGGGGTGTCTGTTTTGTGCTTCTTCTGGTTGGTGGCGAAAGATGGGTTGCTTTGCACCTGCTTGAGGGTGGGGAGGCTGAGGGATTGAAAGTCTGTTTCTCCTCTACATGCTTTTGTGTTGGAAGGACATGAATGGTCTAGCCGTATTCCAATGGGCTTCCCAAGACGAGATGTTCTGTTGGGACTGTTGAAGTCCCGAATGCTCCTCTCTCAGCTGCTTGTAAGCTCGCTGTTAGCACATATGATAGAAACTTAGTCAATATAATTTCATTTGCATGTGTGTGTGTGTGTGTGTGTGTGTGTGTTTGAGAGAGAGAGAGAGAGAGAGAGAGAGAGAGAGAGAGAGAGAGAGAGAGAGAGAGAGGTTGTGGCTCTTCTTTTTTTCTTTTTTGTATGTGTGTGTCTTTGGGGGCGGGGGGGGGGTATATGCTAATGTGGAGTTCTTTTTGGAGAGCAATAAAGTTTTGGGTGTGTGTGTGAGCATGACTTACACTTGTATGGACAATTGTATCATTTGTATGGCTTGTAATGACTGATGTTCATTGTACCCAATTTGGGGTGCATATTCCCAACGGTGACACAGGAGATTGAAGTTGGCACTTGCTCAATCAACATCATAGGCAGTGCTCGTTTTGTTCTTTCCCTGGTCAAACGGTGGATACTTGTGATAGTACTTTGATGTGAGATCTCAAAAAACTTCAAGTCAAGCTTCGTACATGTGTAATACAGCCTATCAATCCTGGTTCGACGCACCCTGACCATGCATACATGCTCTGAATCAGTTTTGTTTCGCTTTTTTCTTCCGGTTGTAACATAGGAGGTTGATGTGTGCAAGAGTCTTCAACAGACTCACAGTGCTTGGAAAAAACCTAGGTTTAGTGTAGCCTCACCTACAAATTTTGAAATTTACCTCTAAATTTTATATTTGAAGGTGAGAAAACCTATAAAAATTTGAAAAAATTAGTGTAAATTGGTGTAAAAACCTTCAAATTTTGTCGATTTATCTTTGTTGTTTCCCATATGTAGGTTTGCCAAGTTTTTGGAAAAAAAAAATTCAAGCACTACAGTGTTTTGCTTTGTACCCTAGGCAGAGCACAAATCCACTGACTCAAGGTGCTGATAGTATGTAAGGCATATTGAAGGTGCTGACAGCATGCAAGGCATGACATGGTCTATTTCAAATGTATTGAGAGAGTGCAAGTAGTGTGCTGCACAGTGTTCGGGAAAAATCATTTTTCCAAACATACAAAATTCCTTTCCTTGAATTTCCCAAGAGGAAATTTTAGAAAATTAGGTTACTTTTTTAGGTTTTTACACTATTTTTCTCTATTTTGGGGCGGAATTTCTCCTTTTTCCCTTGCCCTCAACCGGCAGTTTTGAAATTTAAAATGACATGATATTTAGCTGTGACACATTTTTCCCGAACACTAAGTGTGCATGTATGTGGTAATGCAAGATGAGCTTGTTTTTTGCTTGAGAAAATCGATGAGCAAGATTGCCTATCACTCCATCCATCACTATCATTGCACTTTAACCCCACCTCCACATTTCGCATGGCTTGCTCAGTTTCTTCCTTCTCCTTTCCTTGTAGTGTGATTTGAAGGGTTTCTTTGGAAGGTGGTGTGTCATATGTTTCAAACTCTGCAATGAGGAAAACCTTTTCTCACAAATCGGGGGCCTTTTATACATTTTAGACATAATGTTCTCTTGGTAGAAAAACCTTGCTAAAGGCCTTTTCATTGCCTCTCGTTTTCAAGGGTTCTAAGAGCTTGCAAGTAGTCTTTGTGTCCCTTTTGAAGATGGTGGTTGCATAGGCAAAGTAACCATCCCCATTCCAAGAAGTTTCCTAAAGGAGTGGTATAGGATGATGGGTAATTTGGTTTTAGTTAGCCATTGGAGAGAGAGAGAGAGAGAGAGAGAGAGAGAGAGAGAGAGAGAGAGAGAGAGAGAGAGAGAGAGAGAGCTCAAAGACTCATTAGTACCATTCCCATGTGCTCCATCTCCGTGCCTAGGAGGCGTAGGGTCGCAACTGGTTGCACCCTTTTTTTTCTCAATTTCTCATCTGATTGGCAACCAATTGGGAAATGAGCCTTCACCTGAAAATACTCTTTGAAAGAGTCTGTGCCGGCACAGACTCTTTTAGAGAGTTTTGAGAGAGAGAGAGAGAGAGAGAGAGAGAGAGAGAGATCTAAGAATCTCCTCTCACTGGTGGATGGACATGACATATCTTGGTTTGGCAAGTCCCTATGGTCTCCAAAACAATGCGTTGTCAATACAATGCAATTCTTTCCCTCATCCAGCTAGCAAAGATTTCCATACCACCTTATAGATCTTGAGCAGACAGAAGCTCAAAAGAGATTGAATTTTGTTGCAACCAAATTAAGGCCCTCTTGACATCTACTAGTTTTTTTCAAATGATGATCCAAAATGGAAAGGAGCCGCATCTTTAATCTAGTTTGTGAAAGAAGTTGTTCAATTGATACATGAAGCGGGATATACGTTGTGAAACTTGGATGCCACCCTCATATTACGAAGGCCAAAGGAGAGTCCACATAAGGAGGCCATAAAGTTGAACCTCTGTGAGATGCTTGTCATAGATCCTTTAGTATTTAATATCAAGGCCAGTACCCATGAAAATGTGGATAGCTTAGGATAGAATCATATCATTGCTTCCCACATTGTTGTGTTATCAATGAAGAAATAAGCAAACAAATGTATAGTAAAGGTTCATAGGCTTTAATGGCTACAAATGTATAGTAAAGGTTTGTAGGCTTTAATGGTTACTCATGTTTACCAACTATTTATTGATTAAATAATGATTGAATGAAAGAGAGTGCGACTGACACCATCAGAGAATAGCAATGGTGCTGGCATTTATTGTTTGGGTTTAGAGAAAGCTCTCTCTATAGAAGAAGTATACATATACTTGAGCAACTCACTTAATAACTTTGCTCGGTTTTGAGCTTGCTCGGATAAGTTCGCTCGATGTTTGGTAGAACTCATCTTGTGTGACCCAATAAGGGGTTGCAAGAGACCAAATCCTATCTTTTTTGACAACCATTTGTTAGAGGACATTGCATGTATTTGGAATACAAATGGTGAAAATGTCTCGTTGCCAAGATTCTTTGACTTAGTCTAGTGAGATTTCCAAAACTACCGCAACTTCTAAATACAAACTACAACAACAAAGAAAGAGACAAGATGCATCAAATAAATGCCTTTTATAGCCTCATTTGCAAGACATGAGTCTTGTTGATAGAAAAAGCAACCATTTTGCATAGATGAGACCTGCTTTTCCTCTTAGCAACACCATTTTGTTGAGGCATATATGGCACTGTATATTGGTGTTTTATCCCACGACTAGCCATAAATGCATTAAATTCATGAGACATATACTCCCCCCCTCGATCGGAACGGAGAATACCCATAGTACTTTTCGAAACATTTTCAGCCATAGCAAGGAATTGTTAGAAGCACATACTTCGGACTTAGCTTTCAACGGATATACCCATGCATGCCTGGAGTAGTCATCAATGAAAGTAACAAAGTACAAGTAATTTTGCATAGGCCCACAAACATCACTATGCACAAGTTGCAATCTGCATGTAGCATGAGCTGGACCATCCTTTAGATACTTAGCCTTCACAAACATGTTTGACAGGTGCTTCAAGAGGCGGCAAAGAAGCAACCATATCAGATTTCTACAAATGCAGCAAACTGACAAAATTTAGATGCCCAAAACGTGCATGCCACAATTTTGCATCTGAAACAGCCCTTGAATCTACAATTGCATTTGAAAGAGTTTATCCACACTTGTCATACAAAGTGAGCTTATATAGCCCACGACACAAGAGGCTAGATGCAACACTTTCATCACCAAAATTGAGATCATGAACTGTACATCTGTCATCCACAAATTTGACTACAAGTCCTACAAGTCCACGTCTAGCAAAGTGCAGATACAAACAAAAGATGCTTCTTGATCCCAAGTACATAAAGTGCATCAACAAGTGTGAAAGAACTTCCATTTATAGCAATAATCACAATCTTTCCAACTCCTTGAATCGGATTCCCATGAGGGACAGACTCGAGAGAGGTGAACAAATCACGATGTGAGGTAATGTGCTTTGTAGCACCACTGTCAAAATACCACACATGTGAATCTGCAGCAACTGACATGCATGCATCATGGACAACAAGATTATAGGTACACTCTGCACTAAAAGCCCATTCTGTATCAACATCAACATCACAATCTCCTTTCATAGAAGACTCAACAATAGCTGCATTTTTAGTGGAACTAGCATTTGCAATGGAACCACCCTCTTTCTTCTTTGCCTCTTTGGCCTTCAACTTAGGACATTGATTGATCAAGTGATCATTAGCTTTACAATATTGGCAACGCATCTTCTTTTTTCCCTTATCACGAGAGTTTCTAGACAAATTTCTGCCAGCAAAAGCATTAGCCTAACATGTGATTTTCCACTCGCAGAAGAACCATAAGAAGTGGTTGCATTACTGTTACCACCCTTTCTTTGAGCAACAATACAAGCCTGCTCAATTGCACGCTGTCTAGTCTTGTTTTTTTTAGAATTGACTCTTGCAAACCGTGCAATGTGCATAATACATCAAACTTGACAACTTCTGGATTTCCTTGGGTCATAAGTCTCCAAGTACTAGCAAAAGTATGGTAAGAATCTGGTAAGGCATCAAGAATAGTTTGCACAAGGGAACTGTCTAAAATGACTTCACCTGCAGAAATAAGTTGCTCATTGATATCCTTGACACCAGCAAGGAAAGTGTCCATATCATCTTCCTCATGCATAATCTTCGACTCCAGCTCTATATGCAACAATGCAATTTTTGCCTCATTGCGGCTTGTATAAAGACTTGCTAGAATATCCCAAGCCTGTTTTGCAAATTTCGTTGAACGAATGTGAGGAGTAATCGTGTGCTTCACAAACAACGCAATCAACGCATGAGCTTGCACATCCTTTACATCCCAACGAGCTTGTATGCAGTAGGCAAAACAACTCTAACAGCACCAATCCTTGCAGCAAGACCTGCAACACCCTCAACATCGCCTACATCCTCAGAACCAGGACGTACATCAATGCCCTGCACAATATTCTAGATGCCTTTTGACACAAGGACATGTTGCATCATGTAAGCCCACATAGGGTTATTTTCCCCATCCAATTTTTCCTCAGTAGCAAACATCTTGAACACATCTGTGTTGTTGTCAGCCATGGTAAAAGCTGCACTTGATGTAAAAACTAATCCAAAAAGAGAAGAAACGAAGCGGGGACAACACATGCTATATAGCACAAACCGTAGAAGACTGTAAGGGACATGTTATGCAAAAAACATCACTGACATAAATTCTCCACAAAATGACAAAATAGCCTATGCAATACTGCTTGTAGTGGAAACAGAGGCCGAAATGAGCCCGAATCAAAAATCAGAACGCTCGCCAAAGCTCATTGAAATCAGAGAAAGTGAGCAGGCGTGTGATGGAGCTGCTAGTGACTAAGCCCGAGAGGATGCAACCTGCTATGATACCAATTGTTGGAGTTAGGTTTCTATGAAAACACAGCTTGGAGAAGATGAAGGAAGCTCAAGGTACATAGCAGAGAGTGTACTACTTAGTGTGCAATGGAAAGATAGATAGCCCTAGAGTGATGGGCATATATAAAATGCACAGGGAAAAAACCTCCTAAAGAGGGGAAAAATGCCTCGGTAGTCCTAAGTGTGTTCACACAAATCACTACCACATGTGTATGGTAACAATTAAAATAAAACTAGCAATCGTGGAAGGAAAATGTCTCTCTCGACTAGAGTGAGAAATGTCTATATTTGCACATAAACGCACGTAAATGGTATACAAAGTTGACACTAATGATCAGGGCAAGGCTACAAGTGCTAAATGAACCTTGAGACATTCAAAAGCCATAAATAATAATTATAGCGGTTTTTATAGATTTGTTTGAGAACCATACGACCTAGAAATGACCTTGGAATGATTATTCAATGGCCGAAGAAGCTCTCGTAAATGGGGGAAATGTATTAAACAAAATTAAATAATATGAAATCTTTAGAAAATAATCAAGAATTTTTTTAAAAACCTAGCATAGTTTTTTGGTCTCGAAATGGGTTCAAAATGGCTCGCACGACATTTTTCGCCCTGAGACCTCTTGGTGGGAGCTACACAAGACGAGGGGACTAACACCCAAAGTGGGGACTAGACCAAAGGGGTTGACTTGAGGAGCACATAGGACATGCACACAAAGGAAGGGTGCAGATTGAAAGGGGAGGGGGCAACTCATGAGGGTTGGCAGATCATGCACAGACTAGGATTTTCCCTCTTTCTCTCTCCTCCCAATCTCTCTCTAGAGGTGCCACATCCAGCCCCTTCTTTCTCCTCTCGGTGGGCAGCCATGGCATATCATAGGTGTGTGTGATGGCGCTGGTGAAATATCTCTCTAAGCCCTAACTCTTTCTTACATTCTCTGCTTACTCTAACTACGCCTAGGGGCACTCTAGACGCGACGAAGAAGAGACCTCAGTGAATCCCACCCTCAACGTGGTGTGTGCATAAAATTCAATTATGTGTGCGCATAATTATGCTTAAATGTGTGAATGCATCAATTCTATGTTAGAATCTTATTGCAACTATCATATGACTTAATTGAATTGACTAATTTGATTTCAAGGAGACTTGTTTTCCTCCGTTTCAACATCTTTGGAATTGTTTTCTTGGACTAGATATGTTCAAGTAAAATTTCAATTTCAATATTGAAGAATTGATATATACGATAAGTAAAAGCCATGACTCGGATGAGTGGATTTGGGCAGCACAAGCAATTCGATCAAAGCCTTTATGGTTATAAAGTCTGATGTAATATCCGCCTCAAGGCTTAGCCTGGGCTTGAGATTGATTTGTAATTTTCTGTTCTCTTTCTAATACATTCACTCACAATTGTGAGTTTTGCCAAAAAAAAATCATTTTCAGAATCCTCTCTTGGCATGTAATTTGTCCCTCTTGCTATAGGCCAAACCTCTAGAAAAAAAAAACAATATTTCTCCTTTTTCCAAGATGAAGATTGACAACAACAAGATACTATCCCCCTACAAAGCTTCTTCTTCCATTTTTTCCCCAACATCTAATGGTTGCAATTCACCCTATTCATAGCTAGTATCCTACGCAACGCCCGCTTTGTCTCATTCACCTCTTTCCTCTCTTGACTCTTGGAATGCACTTCCCTCTTGGTCATCTTCGATTGTGCCATTTTCTTTTACTATCTCATTCTCATGCAAGCAATGGCTGGAGCTCCCAATATTGACATCTTTTGCTTCATGAAGCAAACATTTGGCACAAATGGTCTTCTTCTCCCCTTGAAGCTTATTTTGATTGAAAACATTGGAGTTCCCATTATTGCATCATGTATTGTCCTTCAGGTAGAGACATGGGAGGTGGTTGTATTCTGCCTAGAGGTAGTACTCTCCAAGAGAATTTCCAACCCTCCACTTGTATACTTTCCTTCTAAGAAATCCAATCCGCGCATCATGTATTGTCCTTCAGGTAGAGACATGGGAGGTGGTTGTATTCTGCCTAGAGGTAGTACTCTCCAAGAGAATTTCCAACCCTCCACTTGTATACTTTCCTTCTAAGAAATCCAATCCGCGCATCATGTATTGTCCTTCAGGTAGAGACATGGGAGGTGGTTGTATTCTGCCTAGAGGTAGTACTCTCCAAGAGAATTTCCAACCCTCCACTTGTATACTTTCCTTCTAAGAAATCCAATCCGCAAGCATATTAGAAGTGAGAATTGATCAGATTGTATACACATGCATCATACAAACCAATTCTTTTGCTTGTATCCCTTCTAGCAAGCCAGCTACCATGCTTTGATTCATATAGGTTTCTGTGTGGAACCCATGCATTGGCAATTGCTTACCAATCCTTTCCATTGAGAAAATGAGCACGCTTTAAAGAAAACATTAGGTCCATGATTATATTTACTTATAGAAATTAATGTTTACCTTGACAATAACATATCCGAACAACTAGCACTATATTACCACCATCACAACCAATTGGCAAGCCTAGGGATGTTTTTATCTGCAGCCTTTCTTGTTGCCACTATCCATGAAGCTTACAAAATTGACCTAAAGCATCATCTTGGGTGGGTGCTATCCTCCATTTTTCACACATTTCAATGTGTTTTTCCATACCTCAACGATTGTCCTTCCAATGAAAAAGGTATAACTTCTCCTTTCCCACCATCTCCTTACCATTGTTATACTCAACCGTGATTGCAATATAATTTTCCACAACCTCATTCGGCCAAGACTTTAAAGACGTTTGCAACTTTTCCAATATGCTTCTCCATAACTCTATGTAAGGGATTCCCAAGAAATAATCTAGGTCTTCTCATCCTCTTCTCAAAACTCACACATGGAAATGGTCAAAAGATCCCCAATCCTATCATTGAAATATGAAGTGGATCTTAAATTGGGGATAAAATTTAGAAAATACAAGCTGCATTGATACATGAGAGGCTATATTGCTTACACACGGTCATATACATGTGCACCCATTGTATGCCACTTATTGTCTACTTGATGGACATGATCAAAACAAACCCACAATTGTTGCAATCCTCCAACATCTGCAGTGTCCATTCTACAAACAAGATCCACTCTAAAACCATGGCCAATTGTTCACATCCTAAATAAAAGGCACCTCTCATCTTTGTTCTTTTCTTGAAGAGGGAACCTTGATGCATGGAAGAACTAAAATGACACATCCTCTTTAGTTCTAGGATAGGCTCAAATCCGTGACCCAAAAGTCAAATATTCTTTTGACTTTCTTGACTCTTGTCACAATATAAGAAAATCATAAAATATTACATATAATGTACATTTTAAAAGAAAAACTTCTTCAGAGAAATACTAATAGGATCTCTTGGGATATCTCTTCCAATTCTATCTGGAGTCTTTGATTCATTCATGAAAGCCTTTAGAATGAGCTTTTGACCGACAATCATTTGCACCTTTCGTGGGGTAGCATTGTGATCCATGATAATAACCTTTGCAACCAAACCTTTCACATGATGCAATGATGCTCTACACATGGATTTAAGGATAGTATGTGAATGCTTATTGTGGTGAATAGAAAACCCAACTTGAGAGGGATTCCTAAGCATAAACTAGTAAACACATTGTTGATAGTTTTTTGAGCACAAAGGTGCATGCTTGCAATAGAAATACTCGAGGTTTTCATAACTGCTTGTTGTCGGGCACCCACTTTTTGGAGCTTTTAGAAAATTTTCACTCTAATGATTTTTTTTTTTGGTGAGTTTGTTCATAGTCAAAAGAAACATTGCTCATTTATGCATTGAAAAGTGCCCCTTCAAAAACTTTTCTTTGGAACAAAGGTTTTGTCTATGGATTATTTTTATACCTTTGCTCCATGCCTTCCATACATTTCCATCTATTAGCTCAAAGATTGTATACTTATGAAAAAGCTTAAGGAGCTCTCTAACCCTTCCCTTAAATTTGCAATCACCAATTAAACTTTGTAGAATATTTGATGGTGGCAACATAGGAATGAAGTGAAATGTTGAACCTATGACAAATGTCTTGAAAGGGGTAAATACTCGCCGTCAGTGCATGGATTTGCCCGAGGCAGCCATTGAGGCTTTTGCAGCTCTCAAGGTTGTGGTGACAAAAGTATCGTGTTTTATCTTTGCCTCTTGGGATGACCCCTTTGAGGTATGAACGGATGCGAGAAATGTTGCCACAGGCGCTGTGCTTTAGCAGCACGATCGTCCAGTAGCTTTCCTTAGTTGAAAGCTCAATAGTGCAGAAAAGAACTATTCAGTTTATCATAAAGAACTTTTGTCTGTCATTCACTCTCTTAAGCATTGGAAGCATTTTCTTTATGGTAGAGAGTTTACAGTTCGCACAGATTACCAAGCTCTCAAGTGACTCTAGTCTATGCCTAGTGCACATTGGAGTGATTGCCAAGCATGGTGGTCACAATTTTTTGAGCATTTTGGAGGTTTGATTGAGTATATGCTTGGAAAAGCTAACCCTGTTGTTGCAGATGAGTTAAGTCGCAAAGGACAAATCTTGGCTCTTGAGTCAAGATCCATAGTTTCTCTTCAGGGTGTGTCTTTTGACAGCATCAAGAACTAGTATACGGATTTTGAGTTTGATAAGCAATGGTTGCAGGCTCTTGCTTCCCAAGGGCCAAGCAACTATCTCATTTTGATGGTTTGTTTTATTTTTGTCAACGTCTATGTGTGTCGCCCTCTCTCAGGACAACCATATTGCATGATGCACATGACTCTCTCACAGGTGGACACAGGGGAATGAACACCACTCTGGAAAAAAAAAGATTCTTTTATTGGCCTGAAATGCAAAAAGATGTGTTTCGTTATGTCACACAGTGCACTATTTGTCCAAAGGTAAAAGCTCCTCAGGATAACCAGCAAGGCCTATTGCTTCCACTGCGTATTCCCGATGGACCTTTTCAGGATATTTCCATGGATTTTGTGACTAACCTTCTACCTAGTTTGCATTCAAAGAACACTCAATGTTTGACAATTGTTGATCGTTTCAGCAAGTTTTGCATGTTGATTCCTTGTAAGACCATAATCACCGCACAAGATGTAGCACGGTTGTTTATCAAGCATTGGTATCCCCTTTGTGGTTTGCCAAAATCGAATGTTTCAGATAGAGATGTTAAGTTCACGTTGTCAGGAGTTTTTTGGAGCAAGGGATTGCGCATATGTACATATACATGCATGGTGCATCAAATAAAGGATTGCCCATTTTCCAGAGCCAGGTGGTTACGTGGGGCCCACATGTGTACAGGTAGGACAGCATGTACATAGTGCAACGATTTTCTCTATTATCAGTATTAGTGTGTTTTTTCTACAATAAGAAGGAGTTGGTAGCGCGTAAAACTTCTCGAGGAAGCTATCCGCGGGCCGACGACGTGAGGTCAGCAGGTACGTCAGAAGGCATCTAGTGGCGTCAGGAGGGCGAACGAGGTCAATATTTGCACGCGGATGAGGACGGACACAACGTGGGTGTTTGCTTGTGAGAATTATGCAGAAAGGTCATCATGAGGACCTTTTTCTGGGGCCACTTCACGTGGTGGCGAGATGCATTATTGGAAAAAAGCTGAGTGCCAGGTGTGCGAATGATGCAAAAAGGTGACAACTATGCACTGCGAGGTCAGTTTTTGGCTTGTTCGGGGTCCGTTTGAGGTCATCTAAAAGGCCAAGGGTGCCCAAATAATAATTCTAAGTGTGGGAACTGAAAAAACAGAGAAAAGACCAGAAAAAAACGTGGAGAAGAGAGGAGGAACAGCCGCAGCTGTGTTTTTACTCATTTTGGAGCCTGTTTTGGCCGTAAACTGCTCATCCGAGGTCGGATTTGAGCACTTTGACATTGTAGACTGGGGTTTTGGGCCGTTCCGGACGCGATGGCGCTGTCCATTTTGCCAAATTCCTCACTCTTTTTTTTCTGTTTTTCTGTGTAATCTTCTCCTGTGAGTGAAGCTTCTTCTCCAATTTGTGATTGTATCTGGTATCTTTTACCCATATTGTGTGAGCTGTTTGCCCCATTGGTGTTGGCCCAAGCTCAATTGTATCTAAACATCAGAAATTATCCTCTTTTGAGCTGAGTTTTTTGGGTGTGTGTGTGTGCATGTGTGTCTGTGTGGAGTGGGCAAGTGGATAGTCTCTCTCCTCTCACTCCAGAGGTGTGTTCCCTGTCTCGGCCAGGTGTGTTGTCTAAGCCGAGTGGTGCCCCATAGTGTGTGTGTGTATCATTCCAAGAGTGTGTGTCGGGTAGTTATAGAGGCGCTGTGTGTGTTTTCATCCCGCTCACATTCTTTTGGCGCCCCCACGGAGGATCTTCTTCGAGTACCTTCTGCGTCGAGCTTCAAGCTTCGAGATTCGGGGTTACAGGTTGCAGGTTGCAGATTTCAGGTTACAGGTTACGGTTACAGGTACAGGTACAGGTACAGGTACAGGTACAGGTATAGGTACAAGTACAGGTAGCTGGAGTACAGTGATATACTAGCAGTGATGTCACTTGCAGTTGTTGTGGGAATGCATCACTTGGCGCCTATTTGAGCGCATTGTCTGCTGAATTGTACGTTACTTGTGGAAACTGCCATTGTACGCATTTGTGGAGCCATACTTGGTTGTATTTGGCAGTCCCAGCCATTTCTGAGACTTGGTCTGGAAGATAGTCATTTCTGAGACTTGACTATATGCGATTTGCATTAGCCTTCGTGTGAGGGTCGATAGCGTGAGGTTTTTATTGAGCTGGGGGATTCTCAAATGTGGAGATCCTTTCGGTGATACAGGTAGCTGGAGCACCCTTTTTGTGACCTCGCCATAGGCTATGTACTAGTGAGTCCTACTTGATGCTCGGGTTCTATTGTTGACAGTTTATGCATACATAGACAGTCTATATTTTGGGTTCTTACTGCTCTATTTCTGGGGAAACTCTGTCAAAATTTTCCCAAGTTATGATGGCTGGTTTTTTGGTCTTTTGAGCCATTTATGCTGTTATGCTGCTCAAATTTTGACAAAATCAGAGGATAAGTCAGGTGTGCCTTCTTGGGAGCTTCATGGTTGGCTTTAATGGATGATCAAAATGGCCCTCATTTCACTCTTTTTCATTTAACTCAAAGGATTCAGATTAATGTTCATGTGTCCAGGAAGATCTTTTTCCAGCAGCGCATAGTCTTTATGTTTGGGCCAAGAAGATTGAGAGAGATCCTGGAATGTCCTTTGCCTGTTGTCATTCCGATGATTAACTATGAAAACTCATTTGATGTGCATGTGTTTGTCCTTATCTAAAGCTGAGCTCTATTGAAGTTTCTGGGGATTGGGTAGTGAAAAGTTTTGGGTTCTTGCACGTGTGTTCGAAGGGGTTCTCAAAGCATCATAATTTGGGTAGCCATGGCTTTCTCTTATCCCGAGTTTCATGGAAGAAGTGATGAAGATGTGGAAGAATTTTTGGAAAAGATGGAGGTTGCCTGCATTAGCAACCAGATTCATGACCCTACGCAAATGTTACGCCTTCTCCAAATTTGTTTGAAGAGTGATGCACGAGTTTGGTCTAAAGCATTTGAAGAGGAGTTGCGTGTGGCTGATCCACCTGTAAGGTTGAGTTGGGACAATCTACGACATGGGTTGGAAGTGGAGTTTGTGAAGATAGAAGATCCTGACAAAGTGTGGCAAGAAGTACAAGGTTTGGTGCAGAAGGAAGGTGAGCCAGTAGATGCGTACATACGTAAGTTTTCATTGGCATGGGAGCGAATGTGCAAGGCTTTAGCACCACAGGTACCCCCGCCTGACATGATGAAGAAGGACAGGTTCTTGGCTGGTCTTTGGGAGAATATACGTTGGAGAGTGGAGCTAAAGAAGCCTAGGACATATGAAGATGCACTAGAGGTAGCAAGGAACAAAGAGTGGAAGCTGAGGAAAATGAGCCAGTTAGGGGTGGAGTCTTTGCCCATGAGGTCTGAATTTCAGCCTATGGACTCTTTACAAGGTCGTATGTCAGGGGTTCATCATGAACCAGTAGTTCCTGTTACTACTCAGGTTATGCCAGCAGTGGTCACTACAGCAGTGCAAGATGATGGGCTAAGGCAAGACATGAGGCAAGTGGTAGATTTGATGAAGAATCTCAGCCTAAACATGCTAGGTCAAGTGGGAAATAATCGAGGTCGAGGGAGGTTTGCAAATCAGCCAGGAGGTGAAGAAAGGCCTAGGAATGGTGTTGGACAAAGCAATGGTAGGTTTTGGAGGCAGACGCCCACATGTTATAATTGTGGAGAGTTGGGTCACATCAGCCCGCAATGTGATAAGCCACCAAGGATGGGGGGAGACATGTATCCATTGCCAAGACAGGTGCTAACTAGGTCAAATGATTATGGCATCGAAATTAAGGGAGACGAAGGAACCAGTGGACTGACCCAGGAGGAAAAGGGAAAGACAAAAGTGCTAAGTGTAGTCACCTTGGAGAAGGCATCAAAGCTAGAGGATACATTAGTGATGCCTATTGGGAAGAGGACCACAGAGGATAAGGAAGGAAGAAGTGCCCCAGGTCCTAGTAAGAAGAAAGGAAAGAGCCATGAAGGCGAGGATGTCAAGGCCAAGAGGAAAAGGAGAGCTCGTCGAAAGTTTCATGTTTCAGATTTTCCACTAGGGGATGGACAATTAAGCTATGACTTGAGGGAGGATCTGACGAGCAGGAAGGCAGATGTTAATTTTGGGCAGCTTATAGAGATGGTGCCTAAGCTAAAGCGACAGTGGAAGAGGATGGTTAACCCAATGGAGAAAGAGCCAGAGAGAGGTTCAGTGAAGGTGTTGGCAATGGACGAGCTACCAGACATTTGTCCAATAGTAGATGTGTGGCATAAAAGGAAAAATTTGGGACAAGGTTATGTGGATGGCGGAGCCCAAATATGCGTCATAACACACTCATGTGTTGAGAAGATGGGTCTCACAGTGGCTGGGGTGTCAGGTTTTCGGATCAGATTGGCAAACCATCAAAAAGTAAAATGCTTGGGTGTTGTAAAGAGCTTAAAGGTGGAGGCATATGATGCAAAGGCAGTGGTTGATTTTCATGTGATGTCAGCAGGGTTGGGAGCATATCCTATTATACTCGGAAGACCATGGTTACGTGCAGTGGGAGCTGTTCAAGATTGGCGACATGGTACGATTAGCCTCTATGGAAAGACAGGTACCAAGAAGCTTTATAATATGGACACAAGGAAACGATTAGAGGAGCTTTATGAAGATGAGGATGAGTCTAGTGATGAAGACTCTTCCACGGTGACAGATGAGGACAGTGATAGCACTACCAGCAGTGATGAGGATGCTGATGTTGCATTTCTTTTGATGGACAAAGAAATCCAGGAGCTTGGCTTAGTTGCATTTGCGAATGAGGTTGAAGATGAAAGTGAAGGGCCTTATGAAGTGATTGAAGGGCTGATGCAAACCAAGGTTGAGTTGTCAAAGAAGCAGGAATTAATGACGCAAATGATTAGTGGAGACCTCTCAGCTATGGAGAAGGATATATTTTTGCATATGCTGGCTAGTTTTCCTGATTTGTTCATTACTTCATATGAAGAGATCAGAGGGTTCAAGGGTGAAGAGATGCATATAGAGCTTAAAGAAGGTGCTAAGCCAGTGCGGCAAAGGTTAAGAAGGATGGGTCAAGAGCAAATGGAAGCCTTGCGGGTAGAAGTGGACAAGTTATTGAAGGCAGGGTTCATAGTCCCTGTGGAGACCACAGAATGGGTGAGTCCAGTAGTAGTCAGTCCAAAGAAGGATGGGAAGTGGAGGATTTGTGTAGATTTTAAACCCTTAAATGCAGCCACTAAGAAGAACCCATATCCTCTTCCATTCATCGATCAGATCTTGGATTCAGTGGCAGGTTATGAGAGGTACAGTGTGTGTGATGGTTTTTCAGGCTATTTTCAATTGAAGATTGCTCTTAAAGACCGCACAAAGACAACTTTTATTACGCCATGGGGCTGCTATTGCTACACAGTATTGCCATTTGGGTTGTCAAATGGACCTTCCTTCTATCAAGAGAGAGCAAATTGGGTGTTGGAACCATTCATTGGTAGTTGTGTTAAAGCTTTTATGGATGACTTCTGTGTCTATAGCAGTAGGGCTGATCACCATGAGAAGCTGCAGATGGTATTGGCTCGATATGATGAATGTGGAGGACAACTAAATCCAAAGAAATGTCATCTAGCACAGCCAAGGGTGAAGTTATTGGGCCATATGGTGTCAGAAAATGGCATTGAGGCTGATCCAGATAAGGTGAAGTCTATTATTCTTCTTCCATCACCTATGAGTACGAAGCAATTGGCAACCTTTATACACAAAGTGAAGTACATGGCACGGTTTATTCCATTGTCTTCGCAGCTTCTTTATCCATTACAGCAAGTGGCGAAGCATGATCCATTGCAATGGGATGACAAGTGTGAAGAAGTGTTTCAAGAGGTGAAAGAGGTGTTAGGGGGGTTGTCAGCCATGCAGGCTCCTGATTGGGAGAAAGTTTTTTATGTAAATCCATCAGTAGGGGATGATGCCATTGGAGCCATGCTATTGCAAAAGGGGAAGGGCAGCCATTATATGAGGCCAGTGTATTGTGCAAGCCGAGTGAAGTTGGTAGCGGAGAGAAAGTTATCAGAAGTAGAGCTAGTGATGGCCAGTGTAATATTTGCTTGTCGACGATTTCGTCATTACTTGCTACCACGGCCTTTTGTTTTCTTGACGAGTTATGCCTTTTTGCCACAGTCAATTAATGGTATTAACATGTCAAATGTGGTGAAGAAATGCGTAATTGAGCTGCAAGAGTTTGAGTTCTCTTTTCTAGTGGAAGATAGTACAAGGGCTACCCTAGCTGATTTGTTGACCTACAAGGAGAATCCCCTTATTGTTAAGGAAGAGGTGGTGAGAAAGGTAGTTGAAGAAGTGCCACAGATCAGCAATGCACATGTGTTGTTCTTTGATGGTTCATACAGAAAGAGCCACGATGCAACTTCAGGGGGTATAGCACTTTATGATCCAGAGGGGAAGCTAGTATGCAAGAGAGGGTTCAAATTGGATGCGCATAGTAACAATGAGGCTGAATATGCTACATTGGAAGCCGGATTACACATTTGTTTGAAGCATGGGGTTCGAAGGTTGAGCATAAAAGGTGATGCCTTGTTAGTGGTGAAGCAAGTACTGGGTGTGTGGAAGAGCAAGAACACCTCATTGAAGGAAATGTGCTTCAGAATTAAAGGCCTGCTAAAAAAGTTCGAAGCATGGAGCATCAGACACATTGAACGTGCTCTAAATGGAGAGGCACATGAAGCAGCTCAAGGCATGATTGGGGAGCTATTCGTGTTGAGGACCAATTTACCTCTTTATCATGGCCGGGAAAGTTTGGCTCAAGAAGAGGAGTTTTTGCTAACAGGAATCATTCCAAAGGAGATTCAGAAGTCTAAGAAGTATGGCTTTGTGCGTAGAGCATACAGGTACAAATTGATTGGTGATGTCTTATACATGAAAGGGGCTGATCTCGTGTTGAGACGTGTACCTTGGCGGGAGGAGCTTTACAGAGTGTTGGAAGAGAATCATGAAGGCGCATGTGGTGGCCATTTTGCTCTAAAGATCACCTTGCATAAGATTTTGCAAGAGGGGTATGTATGGCCTAGTTTGCACAAGGATGTTCACCATTGGTGTAGGTCTTGCAATAGGTGTCAAGCGTTTTGGAAGAGAGTGTTGAAGCCAGAGCTACGAAAAACCATTATGGTGTTTGATGTGTTTGAAAAGTAGGGGATTGATGCAATAGGCCCGTTACCTATCACAAGCAGGGGCAAAAGCTATATCTTGACGGCAGTGGACTATCTCTCTAGATGGGCAGAGGCTATAGCAGTAAAACAAATCACTGCAAAGGATGTGGCAAAATTTGTGTATGATGAAATATGTTGCAAGTTTGGGGTGCCATTAGAGCTACTTTCAGATAAGGGGCCAGGATTTAGAGCTAAACTGCTAGACTTCTTATGCACAAAGATGAAGATTAGGCACCAGCATACCACTCCTTATTACCCACAGTGTAATGGCTTAAATGAAAGATTCAATGGTGAGTTGGTACAGATTCTTTCGAAAGTGACGGAGCACCAAGGAAAGAATTGGGATTTGGAATTGCTTAGTGCATTATGGGCTTACCGTACTTCGGTGAAGACAGGTACAGGGTTTACTCCATTTCATTTGGTGTATGGAAAGGAAGCACTATTGCCTGTGGAGGTAGAGTTGCCTGCGGTCAAGATGTTAGAGAAGTTTCTTGGGTCGCCTAGTGATGCATTCAAAGAGAGGCTCTTGCAGTTACAAGAGGTCCAGTTGGATAGGATGAGCGCATTGGAGCATTATGGGCAGATGCAGGATAAGGCTTTGGCAAAGATAAAACAAATTAAGTGGGAAGGCCCTTTCAAGGTAGTGGAGTGTTTTCCAAATGGCACATATCAGCTGGCTAACCTGGATGGTGTTCTACATAAGTCAAGGGTAAATGGGTTGCGTCTTAAATTGTATCATGCTAGATTGATGATGGTGGAGCAAGATGAGCTGTCTGTGGATCAAGCAGTGTTGGTGAGGGATGAGGAGACCTGTGATGCGGCGAGTCTCATATCTCTCTTTGCTACTGCTGATCATGAATGATCTAGCAGGCTAGGGGATGGGCAAATTATGTCAGGAGTTTTTTGGAGCAAGGGATTGCGCATATGTACATATACATGCATGGTGCATCAAATAAAGGATTGCTCATTTTCCAGAGCCAGGTGGTTACGTGGGGCCCACATGTGTACAGGTAGGACAGCATGTACATAGTGCAACGATTTTCTCTATTATCAGTATTAGTGTGTTTTTTCTACAATAAGGAGGAGTTGGTAGCGCGTAAAACTTCTCGAGGAAGCTATCCGCGGGCCGACGACGTGAGGTCAGCAGGTACGTCAGAAGGCATCTAGTGGCGTCAGGAGGGCGAACGAGGTCAATATTTGCACGCGGATGAGGACGGACACAACGTGGGTGTTTGCTTGTGAGAATTATGCAGAAAGGTCATCATGAGGACCTTTTTTTGGGGCCACTTCACGTGGTGGCGAGATGCATTATTGGAAAAAAGCTGAGAGCCAGGTGTGCGAATGATGCAAAAAGGTGACAACTATGCACTGCGAGGTCAGTTTTTGGCCTGTTCGGGGTCCGTTTGAGGTCATCTAAAAGGCCAAGGGTGCCCAAATAATAAATCTAAGTGTGGGAACTGAAAAAACAGAGAAAAGACCAGAAAAAAACGTAGAGAAGAGAGGAGGAACAGCCGCAGCTGTGTTTTTGCTCATTTTGGAGCCTGTTTTGGCCGTAAACTGCTCATCCGAGGTCGGATTTGAGCACTTTGACATTGTAGACTGGGGTTTTGGGCCGTTCCGGACGCGATGGCGCTGTCCATTTTGCCAAATTCCTCACTCTTTTTCTGTTGTTTTTCTGTGTAATCTTCTCCAGTGAGTGAAGCTTCTTCTCCAATTTGTGATTGTATCTGGTATCTTTTACCCATATTGTGTGAGCTGTTTGCCCCATTGGTGTTGGCCCAAGCTCAATTGTATCTAAACATCAGAAATTATCCTCTTTTGAGCTGAGTTTTTTGGGTGTGTGTGTGTGTATGTGTGTGTGTGGAGTGGGCAAGTGGATAGTCTCTCTCCTCTCACTCCAGAGGTGTGTTCCCTGTCTCGGCCAGGTGTGTTGTCTAAGCCGAGTGGTGCCCCATAGTGTGTGTGTGTGTGTATCATTCCAAGAGTGTGTGTCGGGTAGTTATAGAGGCGCTGTGTGTGTTTTCATCCCGCTCACAACGTCCAATTTTTGGCACGCACTCTTTGAAAATTTTGGCACTAAGATGAATTTTTCATCGGCTTTTCATTCACAGTCATATGGTCAGAAATATGAGACATATGGTCAGAAATATGAGAATACATTAAGTGATTTATATGTTCATCATGAAGGACATGGTTTCATGATTTAATAAATTTATGTTTTTCTCTTGTTTGGTTTGCATCTTTATGCTCTAAACCCAAGGGTTCAAAGCAAGAGATCTCATTCAGTGAAATCCTTGATCACTTCGAAAGTTTTTATCTACATTTTTCACTTTAAAAGATTCAAAAAAGAAAGTGAACACAAGAAAACTTGTGCTTCAAGTAGCAAGCATAATCGAAGAGGAAACTGCTTTGAAAAATTGTCCAAATCTCAATCTGAATCCAGATTTGGACACCCATCCAAACCTCAAACCCAAGCTGGACCCAAACTGAAAGTTGATTGTATGTGAGAATAGTTAGTGATTTGTATGTTGACATCATGAATGACATGGTCTCATGGTTTAATGAATTTGTGCTTTGTGTCTTGTTGGTTCGCATCTCAATGTTTATCAACACCATCAATCCTACTTGTTAGGATTGTAAATAATGCGCATATGTCTTAAGTGTAACACACTTTGAAAATCTTCTTTCCAACTTGAAAACCCATCAAAATTTTGGTTATGACAAAAGTTATGTTTTTTTTATTGTTGCCTTAGCTGGTTCGTATCTCAATGTTTATCAACACCATCAATCAAGTATGAGAATAATGTTTTCTTTTGCTATTGAGATTACGATGTGCATAAAAACTTTATAGCTATCTCAAAGTGTAAGACATAGATCATAAATATAAAAGATATTTTTATCAATTCATAAAGATTATTTATATTTTTTTGTTATGGAATCCAAAAATTATAAAGTGAAAGTTAATCGTTTTCCCATTTTATCTAATATGGTGCTGATATACCCACGTTTCCGTCCCTGGTTTCATTGTGCTCTAACATTGAGCACATTTTGGTCCTCCAACCCATCTGGTGAGAGTTATCTTTCCGTCCTTCGTTTTACTGTGCTCTAACATTGCGCAAATTTTGATTTTCTAGTCCATTTGGTGAGAGAAGTCTTCAGACCTCAACAATACTCTAGCAAAAGGTCAACTTAGTATGGAGAGATATGATTGATAGACATGAATATTCTCAGCCTTCTGCTTACTCTCCATGAGATGGAGATCTCTCCCTCCTAAAGCTTCTTTGCAGATGATCCAACAGGAAATTCAACCGGACTCCAACTTTAAAGGGTATAACGATGTAAAAAGAGGTATTTGTCTGTCTCTACATACGATGGTTTTGCCTTTCAATGGGCAAGAGAGAGGCCTCTTATGCCCCTGTCACACTGGGTGCCCACCAAGGCCTAAAATTGACAAGCATAGTAGAAATTTCTTTTGACAAGCAATTTTCCAAGCCCCCTTTCATATGCTTTGTGTAATAGACCAACCTATATGAATTGCCATATATAATAGAAATTTGAAGGCACAAACATGAAAAATGGCGGGCAATTTCGAGATTCTGGCATGTCAAATAATGAGGATTTTCTGAAGCACTTGTTTTGACAAGCAAAATAGCCCTTGACAAGAAAAACATACATGTCAATTTTAGGCCTTGGTGCCCACCCAGCTCTCTCTTTGAGCCTAGCCGGGCATGTTGTTGTCACATAAGCTCTTGTATCAAAATCTGCCCACATTTATCAGAAAATAGGATTGGCACAAGTAGTTCAGACGCTGGTTGTTAGATCTCAAATTGCGTCATCTACCTTCGTGTGCACACTTTTAGCAGATGGCCACTGCCTGCAAAAGTTGGCCAAGGGTGCTAGGCTGTCCCTCTTAACATAGGACGGAGGCCGCCACCTAGGAATGGCCAGCCCTTCCTTGCCCCAGTGTGACAAGGGCCTTACTATTTCTTTCCACCCACCTTGTAAGGTGTAGGGAATGGTAGTGTAGTGACCATTCCCACTAATGAGGGCAAGCAGCAGAGGCTGCGGGCAGAGCCATCAATATGGGAATGTTCAGTGCACGACCATTCCCGGCCGTCAATGTCCAAGGGAGTCGGGGCCATAACAGCTCATGTGTAGCAAACGACCACAGGTTACAGTTGGGACGTCCGGTGCTTCACAAGTCCACCACAGTCAACCACTGTTATGGGGTAGGGAATACTTGGCGTGCAGTCATGGGAGCACACAGCGATTGATTATTCTGAGTGCTGAGTTTCCATGCAATCATTCACAATTATGATTGGCAATGATTGGAGGAAGCAGGTGATGATTCCGCATGCTGAGCTGGACACCTAATATTGGTCAACTGTGCCTCTGAGATTCTGAGTGCTGAGATGTCGTGCACCCAACAGTCCACTCTAATTCTGTCCAGTAATGGCAGCGGGATGGACGGCCAGGATGGCCTGCCCCCCGACCAGCGACCTTGACAGTTCAGGCATGCTGCACCTCATCATTCCCTGCACTGACTTGGATCGCAATGATTGGTTCTACAGGCTAAAAATTATGGCAATTGACTTGTCACCCATTCAAAGATGGACAGGAAGATTCTGCAATTGAACCGGCGGTAGATGGACGGCCAGGATGAGCAGCCCCCCCCCCCCCCCCCCCCGACCGTGGAATTTGACGGTTTGAGAAAAGCATGCCCAACAATCTCCGATCAACACTACCATTCTCTCGGAAGGCAGTGCAAACAAAATAGCCCATCAATTACTAGAGCTCATACAAAAGAACTCAGTTTACAACCAATTTCCTCTTCTATGATTAAGACAAGAATGGTAAAAGCAAATTTGGTGGAGACTCAAAAAAATCTAAACAAAAAGTGAGCAAACACCTCAAAGGAAAATTTAGTGAGAGAAACATGACTCCGGTTAATTATACTTGACATTACAAACAGTCTTTATGTGCGATCGCATAACCAAAAAGCTTATGCTGTTGCCTCCATCCACAAAGACTAAATAAGTTTGCCTTTCAGTACCAAAACCATCATGTAATCCATCCCTTCTTTTCAAAACAACCCTAAGTAGTCTCCATTAATACTTGCGAGGGCTTTAAACGTACGTTGGTCCTCAACCCACTTGAGGCCAATTAATCGAACACGCAGAATACTTTTTGCCCGTATCTCATACCCCCCATCTTCATTCTTAAAACAAGCAGACTCTGTGCCTTCATTTTGAAAGAAATGACACCCCTCCATCATTGTCTCATGCAAGAATATGTCATCTAGAGGCCCACAAGACAAAAAGCAACCACTTCGGTAGACCTTTTTCACCTCGGCCTGCAAAACCTGATTTTTGAAAGGCTTGAAAACGATGCATGTGAACTTGACAGGAAAGGCAACGGCCCCTGTCATGCTCCGCACTCTTCCTTGCCCTATCTGTTGGATGGTTCTAGGGGTTACATAGAACCCATTGTCCTCACTGCATTTCTTTTTGTTGACTTCTAAGATCAATTCAACCAGTAGCACTGCCATGAAATGAATGTCCTTTGTGTACAGATGCTTTGGCTGCAGGACAATGAGGCGCTCCATACTAATCTCGAAGAACATAGTGTTTACCTGCGCCCACGACATTAAAGACAACATAACAGCTCTTTACATGGCTTACAACATGTTTGTACATGCCATAAAGAGCCAACAACACACTGGGTGTGTGCGTTCACGCACGCATGCATGCATGCATGCGTGTGTGTGTGTGTGTGTGTGTGTGTGTGTGTGTTATATGCATGTTGAGCAAACATGCATATGTACACATGCAAGCATATCGTTCAGATATGCAGAGCTTGACTTCCTGACGCTCTTCTTCAAAGAAGAGCATACCCATTACCATATGGCTTTCTCAGCTTCTCAAAATTCCTTCGCATTTCAGAGCATTAACAGGCCCGCTCTGTGTGTGTGTGTGTGTGTGTGTGCGTGCGCGCGCGCGCGCGCGCGTGTGTGTGTGTGTGAGAGAGAGAGAGAGAGAGAGAGAGAGAGAGACCTGCTGCTGTGCTTATGCCGTTGCTCGGGTTCTTCTTAAGTTGACAGCTTCGAATTCTTCTTGAGCTGAGAGAGTCACAGGTTCGAATGCCGCTGTAGTAGGAGTTTTAAGAGAGAGAGAGAGAGAGAGAGAGAGAGAGAGAGAGAGATTTTAACGTTGTTCCTCTCTCGAGCCTCGTCACTCTATGGCACGGCTCTGGCCAGGGGGGATCTAGGGCCCAGATTTGGGGGGGCGAGGCGGCTTCAATCTCAGCCGTCGGATCACGCAGTGAACTAGGGGAAAAAATGGCGCCCCGAGTTTACTCCTAGTTCATCGCCTCGCGGGGTGTGGGTCGAACCCGAGGCGTCTCGGTTGCCACACGAATGCCCTACCACCACGCTAGCACGCGTTGATGTCCATGTTGGCATGGCACATGATCATACCCTAGTTTAGGCGTCCCTAGTTCACCCTTAGTTCACCCACCCCTAGTTCACCATTAATTCAGCCCCACCCCTAGTTCACTGCGTGATCCGATGGCTGAGATTAAAGCCGCATCACGTCCCCAAATTTGGGTTCTAGATCCCCTCTGAGCCGGAGCCGTGCCATATAGTAACAAGGTCTCTCAAGCTCAAGACCTGTCGGGATACCACACTTGGCTATAAGCCTGGGCTGGCTATTCTAAGAGAGGACTGAAACTGACACATGTTTTTCCTGTCAAGGGCTATTTTGCCTATCAAAACAGGTGCTCAAGAAAACCTCCCATCATTTGACATGCTAGAATCTCGAGATGTTTTGCCTTGAAATTTATGTTATATGTGGAAAATTATGTAGATTGGTCACGTAACACAAAGCATATGAAAGGGGGACTTGAAAAATTGCCTTTCAAAAGAAATTTCTACTATGCTTAACAATTTTAGGCCATCTTCTTTGTGTGTGTGTGTGTGTGTGTGTGAGAGAGAGAGAGAGAGAGAGAGAGAGAGATTTCTATCCGCGTTTCAAACCCAAGACTTGTCAGGGTACCACATTTAGGTGATAGCATGGTATTCCAAATTTCTCTTCTTGTCACATGTACACACATGCAACACTCAATTATATGAGAGAGAGAGAGAGAGATGACAAGATCTACCACTATGTGTGTGGTCACCGGTGTCGAAAAGTGGACGTTCTTGGCAGGAAAGCGCACGCCTCTGGCTGTGGGAGTTTGCAAGGGATTGAAAGAGACTTTGACACGTTGAAACTTAATAGTTGATGGTAAAAACTTTGAGTGCAACCACAAAAGCTTCACACTTTTGCATACACATATACACTAAACCCCTCCAAGACAAAAATGAAAACATCAAAGCTAAATCTATATCTAATCATGAGTAGGATAAAAGGGGTTAATGGTGCGTTAATGACAACTAATCTTTATGCCCCAAGTATGTTGCGAATTGTCATTTGGAATTATAGTTTAGTGCTCACAGTGATATATATATTCTGCCTAGCAATTGGGACAAGCTATGTATATAAATCTTCTTGATTCATGGCCGAACCATGTAGAGGCTCAACTCTTAAAGAAAGAAGACTTCCTCATAGTTGTTTGGGCTCCAAAAGCAACACTAATAATTGTTGGAAGAGAGTTAACGTAGGTAAGCAAGTGTTGGAATTAGGGTTGCAGAGAAATGCACACAGCTTGGAGAAGACGAAGGAAGCTCAAGGCACACAATAGAGAGTGTGTTACTTAGTGTGCAAATGGAAAGATAGATAACCCTAGAGTGATGGGCGTATATACAATGCACGAGGGAAAAAACCTCCTAAAGAGGGAAAAAATGCCCCGGCGGTCCTAGTGTGTTCACCACATAACTACCACATGTTTATGGTAACAAACCCCCCTTGGAGGGATGCGGTGAACGAGAGATGGCACATGAGTAAAGGGAAGTGCCATGCCCTGAGGACATGATCATTCCACAAAGGGGAGTAAGCCTAAAGCTTTGCGGAAAGCTTCGAGCTTCTCACGAGACAATGCCTTTGTGAAAAGATCTGCAAGGTTGTCCTATGTTGGCACATAAGCCAAGCTGATCTCTCCTACTGAGAGCCTCTCCCTGATATAGTGGTAATGCACCTCAATGTGCTTTGTGCGAGCATGAAAAATTGGGTTCCTTACAACTGCCAATGCGCTCTGACTGTAAGTGTAGATAGTGTTGGCAGTGTCCTGTCCAACACCCAAATCAGCCACATAAGGCGTTTGGGCCATACACACTCAACCATAGCTATGAAGACTGTCCCGTACTCAGCCTCACAACTAGAAGTGGCCACACTAGGTTGCTTCTTGCTCAACCATGATATACATGAACTGCCAAGCATGAAACAAAAACCACTTGTGGACACTCGCGTGTCAAAACAAACCAGTCCAATCTGAGTCCAAAAAAGTATGTAAGCCTGGCGGTAATGATCCCCCCTTGGGATAAAACAAGCCAAGATGTAAAGTGCCACTAAGGTAGCGGAAAATCCTGCTGCCAATGCTTAGACCCTAGGCTACGCATAAATCTGCTGACCATTGAGACTGCAAAGTGAATATCCGGCCTCGTGTTGCATACATAAATGAGGCAGCCAACAATAGTTTGGTAAAGAGTGACATCAGTAGGATCACCAGCATCATGTAGACTTAACTTCAAAACTGTTTCCATGGGAGTGGCAATAGGTTTGCAATCCTCAAGTCCAAACTTACATAGCAATGTTTCTATGTAAATTTTTGGACACAAGGCAATACCGCCATCACACTGCTTAAACTGTATGTCCAAGTAATGATGCAACAGCCCCAAATCTTTCATCTTGAAAGTAGCATTCAAATCAGCCTTAAATTCAGCAATATGTCTCTCATTTGGTCCAGTGATCAGCAAATCATCTACGTAAAGAACCACAAAGAGAAGTACATCACCCTCACGCTTTACATACAGTGTGCTTTCTGTTGGACTGTTTTACAAAAGCCTCGTTTGACCAAATGAGTGTCAGCCTTCTCATACCAAGCACGAGGAGATTGCTTCAACCCATACACTGGGTTGCATGATTCGTTATTTGACATTCGTTTTATTCTTGAATAATGGTCAATTAGTACGTTCTAAAGATTTATTCGTACGTATTATTTGCTGCCACGTCAGCGTTTTACAAAAAAACGTTTTATTGCTTACATATCGATCGATAGGCTTTCGATCAATAACATTAATCGATCTACATATTTTTGATCAATACAATAGTAGTATATAAAGCTCAAGTTTGCATGTTTTAGCTACAATTCCCTTCACCAAAGTGTCAGGTTACCTCTGGCATAGAAAGGTTGAGTTGTCAACTTAAAAAATCTTTAATTTTTTAAGAAAATATTATTTTTAATGTTTATACATAAAAAATAAAATAATGATATAGATTTGAATTACTTATAATTCTTAACAATAGAAGTTATTCTTTAACTCTATTGATAAGATTAAATAAATTACTCCAAGCAATAGAGACTATACTTTAGCTCTACTTGTTTAAGAATAGATAAATAAATAATTGTATGCATTAGAGGCTATTTTTCTAGCTACAGTGCGAATGTATAATTCTAAACATTAGAAGGTATACTCATAGCTCTATTTTTTTTAGAATAGATACTAAAAGTGATATTTGATTAATAAATCTATCATAGCTATGATATGTGCACAAATAATAGTGTTAGTTCATACATTTTGGAACATATACACATACATGTAGGGTCTTTTGGTTGTCATGAACAAATGTTCTTACCTCCATATAGACATAGAATAGGTCCACTTAGTGCCTCTTGGTTGTTATGAGATGATTCTCTTACTTCCAAGTGAGGTTTAAGGTATGAAGTAGGATTCACTTGGTTGCATAGAATAGGTCCACTTAGTGCCTCTTGGTTGTTATGAGATGATTCTCTTACTTCCAAGTGAAGTTTAAGGTATGAAGTAGGATTCACTTGGTTGTTATCGAGCTTATGCTCTTACCTCTAAGTGAATATGGTGGATTACCTATAGAATTCACTAGGTTGTGATCGAGCGAAAGCTCTTACCTCCTAGTGAATATTAGTCATGCATAGTACTTGGGAGTCACATGGATGTTATCGAGCTCATGCTCTTACCTCTATGTTGATATAGAAATTAGAGACCTCAGTTATTTTAGGGTCGATTGGTTGTGTTTGAGTAGTAGCTCCCTCCTCCAAGAGACATAGATAGTGGAATGTGAGATGACTCCATCGCTCATCTAGGTTGTCTTGAGAAAACGCTCTTTACCACCTAGTAGCCAAGAATGATATATCCATTGGTGATCTTCCCTAAAATGTTATCTTAACGCTATTCATTCATCATTTTAATTTAGCAAATTATATCTATAACCTTCTATCTTTCTCATTGCGCTATTATGGTGAAAATTTATAATCATAGTGTATCTATTGATTGTAGGATATATTTTGTTGAAGTCAGAAAGCATGGTGCGAGGAAAAGAGTGGTCGTATGTGGAGGAAAAAGAGAGAGGTAAAACAATTTCGTTTTTGGAATGCAAACATTGTGGGAATAAGTGGCACGGCAATGCAACTCGCATCAAAGAACATTTATTCGGCACTAGTCCCAATGTGAAAGAATGTGGAGCACCACCTAACGACATATGGGTCCATTTTGTAGGGTATGTAAAGAAATGAAAACAGGCAGGACTCCTTCCTAAAAGACAGAAGGGCATGACAGGTATGTCATCTATCAACATAGAAGAAGTGAGTGTGGATCAAGAAGACATGCGATCTAACCAAGGAGGCTTCAATGGGAACAACCCGAACACCTCAAAGTCCTTACACATTTCCAAATGGTGCCATGGGAGGGATAGATGCTAGTCCCGGGACATCCAGCAGAGCCGGTGTGACGTTGGAGAGGGGGAATGGGGGAACACGCCCGACACAAACACAAGGGCCTCTCTATAGCTCAAGGCACACATAGCACCCCAATCCACTTTGTGAGCACCTTTGACTCACAGAATTCACACTATCGCACACACGATCAAACACAACTTGATGCACCGCAGCGCACACGCACTCAAATAGACCACCAATCAACCCGCACCCACAAAACGGCTGCAATCATCGCCTACCCTTGTACACATACCTCTCTCTCTCTCTCTCTCTCTCTCTCTCTCTCTCTCTCTCTCTCTCTCTCTCTCTCTCTCTCTCTCTCTCTCTCTCTCTCTCTCTCTCTCTCTCTCTCTCTCTCTCTCTGCACACACACTCATCGGGGGGGCGCACACGCCATCACACACCCGGCATCACGTGCATTAGAACAGAGCAGGAGAAGGGGGAGGGAGGAAATAGCACAACAAGAAACGCTCGTTTTCAATGGGGGGAACTCACTCCTTGCTCAAAAAAACACTATAGCCGCACTCGGCTTCACAAAATACATAGGGGGAGGCGCCCTCTCGGCCCTCTGCAGACAAAAATCACCCTTGGCTCTTTTCCCTATGGCTCCCAAGCCTCACGAGGCGACAAAAAGCCCTCCAAAATGATAAAAAAGACTTCTTTATAGAGGGGGAGCACCCATTTTTAGCATGTTTGGTCTCTTTCCAACACATGGCGAGATCTTTTATCTCACTCTCTCACTCTCACTCACTTTGCCCCTTGCCCGTTGCTGTGGGTCCTTCCCTTTGTACGATGAGGGGAGGCAATAGCGATGTCGCTATTGCCCTCCTCCTTCTCCTCAAAACTTAGGCTCCCCTAGGGCCGTGTGAACTGCCCCTATCGGGTACGCGCCACGTCATCACTGTCGTCAACTAGCGGGCGCCACTGCGCCGCCGCTCCTCGCCGGCCGCCGCCGCCAAAACTGCCTCCATTTCCGCCGCGCAGCGCCCCTGGAGCTCACACCATAGCCCATGCTCCACGGAGCCCCAAGAGCTCTTCACCTTGTGTTGCCCTTGAGAGGTACTCGCCCCACCCTTTATACTGCGGGCCCAAGCCTTCTCTCTGCGCATGTGGGGTTTCTACCCCGCCACATGGCGGTCACTGGTGTAAGCACCCTTCAAGCCTTCACAAAACCCACCATTTAGACTGAAAAAAACCTCATTTTCACTTGCATTGGGTACTCAGTTTGCCTTGCCCAATTGCCCTATACACAGGCCTTGGAGCCCAACCACCAGTCCACCGCGTCCACTTTCAAATCCTCTGCCTCCGGCCTTATTTTGGGATTTTCAATGCCATCATTCGAGGCAGCAAAAAAAGTCAAAAAGCATCTGCAAACCTCCCACTGTTAAATGATCCCAACTTTGTCTCGTTGTATCTGATCGACCGAGCATCCAATTGACATGCACTCAACTCGTGCTAGCTCCACATGGTAAACACTCCCACTGAGAACCTTGACGAGGCCGAAAAACTGCCAAATGGCACATCCTCCATTGCGGCCAGGTGGGCTGAGACCCTGGGCTCAGACCCTGCCCCCGGAAAATCTTCAACTAACCATATCTTGCTAAACAGAGCTCCGATTCGCAATCCGAAAAGATAGGCATGCTCCACAACTCGAGCACTACACGCATATACACTGACATCAGCCCGGGCCACCTGTCCCCAGCTACCCTGTCCGTTGGGGATCTGCAACACACTATTTCTTTAAACTGCAATATCTTGAGCACCGGGGCTCCGTTTGACAAGCCGTCTGGACCAGCTTGGAAAGCACACTGAACACTACATTTTTGCACATAAACCCACATCTCGGACACAGTAGGACACCAACCTGCTTGGCTCTTTGTAGCACACTTTTGGCCTAAAAAACCACTTCGAGCATACACCTCCGCTATCCTTGGGCTGCCTAGGGCCTTGGTACCTGCCCTAGCCTTCTGCACTGCACTCACATGTTGCCTCTGCCTGGCATTGACCATCTCCTAGCTCGGACCAACTTTAGCTGCACCATCATTGCCCACCCCCTTGTTGAACATTTATGTTCAACCACACATGGCCTTATTGCACTAAAAAAAAAACACCAAAAACAAACTCTTTGTACACTACAAAAACACCTAACATATGTACAAAACTGGCACCTGCTACCTGCTTTCCTTGTTCATGCAGGTTGCCCAACCCCCTGCTTTACCTATAATCACCCACCAGGGTCAAACACCTTGCATTGGCCTTCTCCATCCACCTGCAACCGCTTTGCATAGTGCCACACCAAGGCACCCTCCCAACTACATAACCAAATTGCCATCCACATACTTCTACCACTTCAAGCCCTCCTTGGCAAACTGCCCACTCGCAACAAAGCACTTCGAAGAACACCAAATAGAGCACCTTCGTGCTCACCATCCTGCTCAATCAATACTCGCGACATACCTGACACATCTGACCCGCCCTCCCATCCATGTAAAGCTAGATCCTCGTCTAGCAGATCCTGCACCTGCTCAAAAGCATACTGCACAGCTACCTTGATTAGCATTTCCTTCAACCACCACTTACAAACCTCCTTACAAAGCTTGGACACTACCTTGGAGTCCGCATCACTTGTCATAGAAGGCATTGATTGCATAGGAAGCACCTCCTCCTTTGACTCTCCTTTGCCCTTCTCACCTGCCATGAACTCAATTCCAGCATCTTCGAGCTCCTCCTCGCCAATTGGCCCTTCAAGGTCGATAAGCACCACCTGTTTGTCGACTGCAATTACCTGCTCTTCTACCGCTGCATCCTCAATCTCTGCCAAGGAAGAGAGAAACTCGTTCTCTATCACATCCTCCTCATTCTCTTCCATAGGTACAACTGCTTCACACCTTTTAGCACAACTTTGCACCTGCTGCACCACTATGGCACATTCCACCGCTATCTTCATCAACATGGCCATTAGCATGGCACTGCACCCAGCTTTACCTGCTCTCCACCACATGTAGAGCTAGATTGCTCCATTTGATCTTCACTATGCACTTCGGCTTGCACTTCATGCTGCTCCTCGCACACATTCACTGCCTCTCCACTCACATGTAGGAGGTCGAGCACACCATACCTGGATTGGGATGACTCGGTCTCCCAACTTGTATCCGCGTCTGTAGAACTACTATCACTCGACCCAGTCTCCACTTCGGTTTCAAGCTCCAGAATCTCCTCTAGCTTCACCGCTTCAACCTCGTCTGCAAACCGCACTCCTTGCTCTTTACTACACTTCATTGGAGCTTCACACTCTTCATTCGAACTCGGAAGCACACTCGTTGTCCACTCCAGAACCACCTGCACTTCCTCCACCATTGGAACCGCTCTAGCCGGCCTCTTTGGCATAGGAACCATCCTGTCTCTTTGCAACCAAAGAACCCTTGGTTCTTCTCGCACTTGCACCTCACTTTGCATCACCTGTGGCTCGGCTACCACCACATCACATAGCTTTGGCATCACTGCATTTGGCAGACCTTGCCTAGCCTCTCGCTTCTTCAAAATCTTCTTGGTACGCCCTCTCGCTAGAGCTACCGCCTCTTTATACTACATTGGCCCATCTAACTCCACCTTATCTCGCACCTCATCATGCAAGCAATCCATGAATTTACACAACTTCAAAAAACTGGCATTTTCTGCAGCAGTTACCTTGATCATCTTTCCCCAAAGGACTTCAAACTCCCACTCGAACGCTTGAAAATCTCCCTCCAAGCTTTGCTTTAAACTGTCCTTCCGCTTTACTTCATCTAGCTGTGCATCCGCTACGAACCTGCTTCGAAAAGCCGCCTCCAGGGCTTTGCAATCTGCTTTTTCTTCTTCACCAAGGCTATCGAACCATAGCTTTGCTTTACCACGAACCAGGAGCGGGAACACCTGTACCGCACCATCTTCTCTCGATAGACCACTTTCCAACACGAACAATCCATAGTCTTGAAGCCAAGTTTCCGCATCTTCAACCCCAGTGAAAATGGGAAATCCCATCGAAGCCATCACTAGTAGCACCTGCTCTTCAAAGGCCGCACCTTTGGCATCACAAAAAACATTGCTTCGACTTCAACTAGGAGCATCAGCATACTCCTCCGTGGGGGCACCAGAAGATGAAGAGGAGGAATGGGGGAACACGCCCGGCACAAACACAAGGGCCTCTCTATAGCTCAGGGCACACACAACACCCCAATCCACTTTGTGAGCACCTTCGACTCACAGAATTCACACTGTCGCACACACGATCAAACACAACTTGACGCACCGCAGCGCACACGCACTCAAATAGACCACCAATCAATCCGCACCCACAAAACAGCTGCAATCATCTCCTACCCTTGCACACATACCACTCTCTATCTCTCTCTCTCTCTCTCTCTCTCTCTCTCTCTCTCTCTCTCTTTGCACACACATGTTAGGAAATAAGACGTAGCTAAATAGATAATTGAGTAGATTACTTAATGGAGAGAGACAGATTTATATACACGAGATTATAGAGTAGAGAGAGAGAGAGAGAGAGAGAGAGAGTACACACGATATACGTGGTTCACCCAATGTGGGCTACGTCCACAGGAAAGCAGCCACTCAATGGCTTTAGTACTTCAAAACAAGAAGTAGTTTACAAAGGGATTATACCCTTAATGGAGCTCCCGCCTTGCTTCACTCTCACCACCTCACACTCACCTTGTTGCATCAACTTCACACTCTATGAAATGTGTGTAGAAATGGCCTCCTTTTATAGGCCAAAAGGGCTGCCCTCTCTCATGAGAGGTAGCCATGTGTAGCCGCCCTTGTGCGAATAAGTCCAAATCGGACCCTCCAATCCGCCCATGTGTGGCCGCCCTTGAGAAGACAAGTCCGCGTTTGAATTCGGCCACCGGCCACCGGCCATTGACTTCCGACCACCAGCCACCGGCCATTGACTTCCGACCACCAGCCATCGGCCATTGACTACCGGCCACCGGCCAACCGACCGGTTGTTTTACGACCACTTTCCGGCCGCCGTCCGGCCATAATATTTCGGCAAAAAAAAAGTCTTTAAAGTTGCCCGTGATTCTTGTCCGTGAAAATTTTGGTTTCCAGTGAGTGATTTTCCTTCACGCACGATGGCTTCTCCTCATAATGGGGGCCTTACAAATGTGCGCTTTTACCACAGAAAATTACAAGGGTAAATCAGGCTCCATACTTAACAATCTCCCACTTGGAGACTGATCTCCAAACCAAACCTGTGACTGCTTTCCATTCTGGCTTCTTATCCTTGAATGCCGATTGAAGATGAGCAAAAGCTCAACTTCTCCTTGTTGAACACCTTTGTAAATATGTCTGCAGGATTTTCACTTGTATGCACCTTTCCTAGCTTTAGTTGTCCCTCTTCATAAAGAGTGCGTATGAAGTGATTTCTCACCTCAATGTGCTTTGTCCTTGAATGAAAGGCTGAGTTCTTTGCAAGATGGATAGCGCTTTGGCTATCACTGTACAAGACACAATTGTCTTGTTTGAATCCAAGCTCTTCTAAGAATCTGTGAAGCCACAGAATTTCTTTGCTTGCCTCCATCATTGCTACATACTCTGCTTCCGTGGTAGAAAGTGAAACCACTTTCTACAGCTTTGAAGCCCAGCTTACTGTTGTGCCTCCAACCGTGAACACATAGCCAGTAGTGCTCCTTCGAGTATCTTTGTCACCTGCCATATCTGCATCAGCATACCCTTCTAGAAAAATATCAGTTCCTCCAAAATACAAAGCATTTGTTGTTGTCCCTTTTAGATACCTAAGTATCCACTTCACAGCTTGCCAATGCTCTTTACCTGGGTTGTCCATGAACCTACTCACAACTCCCACTGCATGTGCAATGTCTGGCCTTGTCCAGACCATAGCATACATTAGAGAACCTACCGCTGCAGCATATGAAACTTTAGACATATAGGCTATCTCCTCTTGTGTCTTTGGACACATATCCTTCGTTAGTTTAAAATGACCAGCCAAAGGTGTAGAAATTGGTTTTGCATTTTGCATTGCAAACCTTTCTAGTACCTTCTTGATGTAATCTTCTTGAGATAGCTTTATTGTCTTCTTCGTCCTGTCCCTTGATATTTTCATACCAAGTATCCTCTTTGCAGCACCTAAATCTTTCATTGAAAAAGATTTGGATAGCTCCTCTTTTAGGTCTTTGATGTCCTGCATGTTAGCACTTGCAATCAACATGTCATCAACATACAACATTAGGATGATGAATTTCCCATCTCCCAAATTCTCCGTGTAGACGCAGTGATCCGAGTTGCATCTTGTGAATCCATGATCCAACATCCATCGATCAAACTTCAAGTACCATTGTCTTGATGCTTGCTTTAAACCATACAAGCTCTTCTTTAATCTGCAAACCATTTTCTCCTTACCTTTTACTTCATACCCCTTTGGTTGAAGCATGTAGATTTCCTCCTCTAAGTCACCGTGAGGGAATGCCGTATTTACATCCATTTGCTCGAGATTTAGATCATGAGTAGCCACAAGGCTTAAGACAAGCCTAATTGAGTTCATTTTTACAACAGGAGAAAATATTTCATTGAAGTCAATACCTTTCTTTTGAGAAAAATCTTTTATTACAAGCCTAGACTTGTACCTTTTCTTCCCACCTTCTTCTTCCTTTAGCTTGTACACCCATTTGTTTCGAAGTGTCCGCTTACCTTTAGGAAACTCAACCAACTCCCATGTTTGGTTGCGATGTAGTGAGTCCATCTCCACTTGCATGCTCTTCGTCCATTCTTCTTTGGATTCATGTTACATAGCTTCTTCATATGATTCTGGCTCTCCAGAATCTGAGATCAAGAGATGGTTGAAGGAAGGAACAAACCTTTCTGGAGGTCTACTTTCTCTTGTAGATCTTCGGGGAATAGATTGAGGCTCCTCATTTGGTTGACGTTGTTGCACATTGTCACTGTTTGCAGTCATTGATTCTTCACCGTCCTCAAGCTCCATGTACTCATCACCTGTTTCTTTTGTTTGTTTTCTTTCCAAGTAATCTTTGTACATATTTTGTTCGTTAAAAATTACATCCCTACTCCCTAAGATTTTACCATCTTCATGATTCCATAGGCGATACCCAAAGTCTCCTTCTCCATAGCCAATGAAGAAACACTTTTTGGACTTTGCATCTAACTTTGATCTTAGGCTTCTATCTATGTGCATGAAAGCCTCACACCCAAACACTTTGAGAAATGCATAATTTACCGGTTAACCTGTCCATGCCTCTTCTGGAACTCCCCCATCCAATGCCGTTGAGGGTGACCGATTGATTAAGTACACAGACGTACTTACAGCTTCCGCCCAAAGCTCAAGCGGTAGGCCTGCATGTAGCTGCATGCTTCGTGCTCGTTCCATGATTGTCCTGTTCATCCTTTCCGAAATCCCATTTTGTTGAGGTGTCCTTGGGGTTGTCCTTTGCCTCCGAATGCCATTTCTAGCACAAAAGCTTTCAAAAGCTTGGCTGCAATATTCGCCTCCATTGTCGGATCTGAGGCATTTAACCTTGGTACCTGTTTCATTCTCCACAAAGTCTTTCCACCTTTGAAATATGGAGAATACATCGGATTTATTCTTCATGACATAAACCCATGTTTTTCTAGTCGCATCGTCTATGAATGTTACATAGTACAATGAGCCACCAAGTGATGGTGTACTTGCAGGACCCCAAACATCAGAATGAACCAACTCAAGTTTTTTATTTTTTCTTTCATTTCCTGACTTTTGAAATTTTACCCTCTTTTTTTTACCATAAACACAATCTTCACAGAACTCTAAGTCCACTTCTTTCAAACCTGGTAGAAGCTTCTTTGTTTGAAGGATTTGCATTCCTTTGGCACTCATATGCCCAAGTCGGTAGTGCCACACCGCACTGTCAACTTCTGTAGTTGCTGCACAAGCTGAAGGTTGCGTGCTAACAGTACACAAGTAAAGTGTACCGACTTTTTCACCCTTGGCAACCACCAAAGATCCGTTTGAGATCTTCCACCATTTGTTTCCGAATGCAATGTTGTGACCTTCATCATCCAATTGTCCTGTAGAGATCAAATTTTTGCGAAGAGAAGGAACATGCCTAACATCTTTAAGCTTCCATTCATTTCCGTTAGCAGTTTTGACAGAAACTGTACCTTTGCCGACAATCTCACAAGCTTCATCATCTCCCAAGTATACATACCCAAAATTACCTTTGGTGTAGTCTTGGAAATGTTTCTTGTGTGGTGTCGCATGGAATGAAGCCCCGGAATCTACTATCCAAGAATTAGACACATTGTCTAATGAGAGAATTAGAGCATCTTGCTCTACTTTACCTACCACATTGGCCTCCGATGTTGGCTTGTTGTCTTGAGACTCTGTCTCCTTCTTCTTCTTGGACCAGCAATCCTTCTTGACGTGGCCCTTCTTGCCGCAGTTCCAACATTCAAGAACTGACTTTGCGCATGACTTGCTCCGCCTTGAGCGATCACGACCCTTTTGGTTTTTGAACCTCTCCTTAAGCCTTCCTCTTGTTTCCACTGATAGTGCAGCACTTGATGATTCTCCTGTGCTTCTGCTTCGCATTTCCTCGCTTAGGAGAACACCCACAACATCATCAAACTTAAGAGTATTTGTGCCAGAGATAGAATTACTTACAGCCATCACAAGGCTGTCCCAACTATTCGGTAGAGATGATAGTATAAGGAGAGCTCGCACTTCGTCATCGAAATTGATTTTCACTGATCGAAGTTGACTTATGTTTGTGTTAAAGTCATTTAGGTGTTCTGCAACTGAACCATTCTCTGCCATCTTTAGATTGAACAAGCGCTTCATAAGAAATACCTTATTGAATGCCGATGGTTTCTCGTAGAAGTCGTCAAGTGACTTCATCAAGTCCTCCGCGGTCTTCATCTCCGAAACATTGAAGGCCACCGTTGACGCCAAGCTTAACCGGATTGTTACCAGTGCCTTTCGATCAAGGACAATCCATGCTTCATATGCCATTGTTGCGGGCTTCTTCGCAAGACCGCCTAGTGGCAAATAGAGGTCCTTCTGGTAGAGATAGTCTTCAATCTGCATCTTCCAATGTTGGTACTTTTTGCCGTTGAACTTGTTAATCTTGAGCTTCCCTTCCTCCGCCATAACTCCCACTCAATTCAAGGAATCCTTTCCTTGAGATAATTTAGCTACGAGCAAACCTTGCTCTGATACCAGTTGTTAGGAAATAAGACGTAGCTAAATAGATAATTGAGTAGATTACTTAATGGAGAGAGACAGATTTATATACACGAGATTATAGAGTAGAGAGAGAGAGAGAGAGTACACACGATATACGTGGTTCACCCAATGTGGGCTACGTCCACGGGAAAGCAGCCACTCAATGGCTTTAGTACTTCAAAACAAGAAGTAGTTTACAAAGGGATTATACCCTTAATGGAGCTCCCGCCTTGCTTCACTCTCACCACCTCACACTCACCTTGTTGCATCAACTTCACACTATATGTGTGTAGAAATGGCCTCCTTTTATAGGCCAAAAGGGCTGCCCTCTCTTATGAGAGACAGCCATGTGTAGCCGCCCTTGTGCGAATAAGTCCAAATCTGACCCTCCAATCCGCCCATGTGTGGCCGCCCTTGAGAAGACAAGTCCGCTTTTGAATTCGGCCACCGGCCATTGAATTCGGCCACCGGCTACCGGCCATTGACTTCCGACCACCGGCCATCGGCCATTGACTACCGGCCACTGGTCAACCGACCGGTTGTTTTACGACCACTTTCCGGCCGCCGTCCGGCCATAATATTTCGGCGAAAAAGAATATTCCGGCAAAAAAAAAGTCTTTAAAGTTGCCCCTGATTGTTGTCCGTGAAAATTTTGGTTTCCGGTGAGTGATTTTCCTTCACGCACGATGGCTTCTCCTCATAATGGGGGCCTTACAAATGTGCGCTTTTACCACAGAAAATTACAAGGGTAAATCAGGCTCCATACTTAACAACAGACTCATCGGAGGGGCGCACACGCCATAACACACCCGGCATCACGTGCAACAGAACAGAGCAAGAGAAGGGGGGGGGGGGGGGGGGGGGGGGGGGAGGAAATAGCGCGAGAAGAAACGCCCGTTTTCAATGGGGGGAACTCACTCCTTGCTCAAAAAAACACTATAGCCGCACTCGGTTTCACAAAATACATAGGGGGAGGCGCCCTCTCGGCCCTCTGCAGACAAAAACCACCCTTGGCTCTTTTCCGTGTGGCTCCCAAGCCTCACGAGGTGACAAAAAGCCCTCCAAAATGATAAAAAAGACTCCTTTATAGAGGGGGAGCACCCATTT
Organism: Adiantum capillus-veneris; assembly: GCF_014529385.1. Lineage (NCBI taxonomy): Eukaryota > Viridiplantae > Streptophyta > Polypodiopsida > Polypodiales > Pteridaceae > Adiantum > Adiantum capillus-veneris. The sequence continues at coordinate 104,006,549 of NC_140942.1, read as the reverse complement.
TTAGCATGTTTGGCCTCTTTCCGACACATGGCGAGATATTTTATCTCACTCTCTCACTCTCACTCACTTTGCCCCTTGCCCGCTGCTGTGGGTCCTTCCCTTTGTACGATGAGGGGAGGCAATAGCGATGTCGCTACTTCCCTCCTCCTTCTCCTCAAAACTTAGGCTCCCCTAGGGCCGTGTGAACTGCCCCTATCGGGTACGCACCACGTCATCACTGTCGTCAACTAGCGGGCGCCACTGCGCCGCCGCTCCTCGCCGGCCGCCGCCGCCAAAACTGCCTCCATTTCCGCCGCGCAGCGCCCCTGGAGCTCACACCATAGCCCATGCTCCACGGAGCCCCAAGAGCTCTTCACCTTGTGTTGCCCTTGAGAGGTACTCGCCCCACCCTTTATATTGCGGGCCCAAGCCTTCTCTCTGCGCATGTGGGGTTTCTACCCCGCCACGTGGCGGTCACTGGTGTAAGCACCCTTCAAGCCTTCACAAAACCCACCATTTAGACTGAAAAAAACCTCATTTTCACTTGCATTGGGTACTCAGTTTGCCTTGCCCAATTGCCCTATGCACAGGCCTTGGAGCCCAACCACCAGTCCACCGCGTCCACTTTCAAATCCTCTGCCTCCAGCCTCATTTTGGGATTTTCAATGCCACCATTCGAGGCAGCAAAAAAAGTCAAAAAGCATCTGCAAACCTCCCACTGTTAAATGCTCCCAACTTTGTCTCGTTGTATCTGATTGACCGAGCATCCAATTGACGTGCAGTCAACTCGTGCTAGCTCCACATGGTAAACACTCCCACTGAGAACCTTGACGAGGCTGAAAAACTGCCAAATGGCACATCCTCCATTGCGGCCAGGTGGGCTCAGACCGTGCCCCCGAAAAATCTTCAACTGACCATATCTTGCTAAACAGAGCTTCGATTCGCAATCCAAAAAGATAGGCATGCTCCACAACTCGAGCACTACACGCATATACACTGACATCAGCCCGGGCCACCTGTCCCCAGCTACCCTGTCCGTCGGGGATCTGCAACACACTCTTTCTTTAAACTCCAATATCTTGAGCACCGGGGCTCCGTTTGACAAGCCGTCTGGACCAGCTTGGAAAGCACACTGAACACTTCATTTTCGCACGTAAACCCACATCTCCGACACAGTAGGACACCAAGCTGCTTGGCTCTTTGTAGCACACTGTTGGCCTAAAAAACCACTTCGAGCATACACCTCCGCTATCCTTGGGCTGCCTAGGGCCTTCGTACCTACCCTTGCCTTCTGCACTGCACTCACATGCTGCCTCTGCCTGGCATTGACCATCTCCTAGCTCGGACCAACTTTAGCTGCACCAACGTGTTTTGGCGAAATGGTGCGTACCACCCCAAAGTCTTTGAGATATGTTTTTTAATGCTTTTGGGGGCCTTATATGTAAATAAATCATGCTTGTACAAAGTGTACAAAGGCAGTGTGTGCCAGTTGTCTCTACGCATGCGGGCCAGTTGTGCGGGGTACATAGTTTTGCTGGTTTTGTACATAGAGGTGTCGAGACTTCAAAGTGTGAGTTAGTGCTTTAAAAATATGAGCAAAAACTGAACTTTTATCAGCTTGGGGTCGTGAGTGAGTGGGAGTTTTCAGTTGTGAAGAAGAAAGCCTCTCTTGTTGCAGTCTTCGATGGTGCGTGGGGATTGTGTAGTGGAGGTGCCCGTGTGTGTGTGTGTGTGTGTGTGTGTGTGTGAGGGCCTGGAGCCTTGATTGGAGAGTGTGTCTCTCATCAAGAAGGGCATGAAATGGGTGGTGACCTCTGCACTTTCACCCCTCTTCTCTCGTTTTGGTGATGGAAGCTGCGTGAAGTGGAGCTCTGTTGTACGCATGTGCCTGCTACTCAGGTTTGGCAGTGAAATCCCCTTGTTATTGTTGTGAATGGGAGGTTGTTTCCCCATACTTTCCATGGTTTTTTCTGAGTTTTGTGGCTGAACATCATGAGTTTTTTTATAACTCATGATTGGCATGGTTTTTGATGGGTTTGTGTGCATGGTTGGGAGCGACTTTGGAGCCCCTTCCTACATATGCAAGGGCTGCTGAGATGGTGTGAGGGTATGGTGTTTATGAACAAAAGTGCAGAGATTTTCCTTGCTTTTCATTGGTTTTTTTTTCCAAAATTTAGTGCCTTTTTTGCTTCCTTGACTGCAATTGATCATAGCTAGGGCTATGACAGTATAGAGGGAAGCTAGTCGAGTGTAGGCGGGGTTTTTTGCATGCAAGGGTGAGTGTGTTTGTGAGTGGAGATCGGATCCTATCCTCTTGTGAGAGCTACTTTACTTTTCCTCATATATCTTGTGAGTATGGAGGTGTTATAGAGGCCACCCCCAAATCCTTCACATGTTTTGGTGCCCCCACGGAGGATCTATTTTGGCTCTCCGGTTGAGACTTTCCCTGGAGTCAAGCTCAACCTTCTATTTGTAAGTTGTTTTCATGAGTTCTCCATGTTTTACAAGTTAAGATTATAAGGACCCGAGAAGGTTCTTGAGACAGGTACAATTGCAATGTTTACTGACAGGAAATGATTGTGAAGCAGAATGGTTGCATATGTTTCCTCTCTTGCCTGAGGGTGATGCTTATGTCTGGTATAAGAGCTTGAATGATGCAAATAAGAGTATTTGGTCACTCTTGGAAGCATTATTTCTTCAAAGATATGTAGTGATGCCAACTCCAAATGAAGCTTGGTCAAGGGTGAAGAGCTTAGCTATGCGTGAAGATGAGTTTGTTTCTTGCTTTTGGAAGAGGTTCAATGATCTATGGATGCAATGGAAAAAGTGTGTGAAGTATGCTAATGTGATGTCAGTGAAAGAGTTACATGGTACACAAATGCAATTTGGGAGGTTGAAAATGTTGATAAGCAAGTTGAAACCTACCTTGCGTTCACATGTGGAATTGAAGAAACCAAAAAGCATGAAAGAAGCACTACAGGTTGCCTACAACAAAGAGAGGAAGATAAGGCTTATGGTAGGTTTGGATGCGCCACCGAAGATAGAGGATATGTACTTGGTTGATTTATTGTATAAGGTTGTTGAAAATGGTCATGAAGTTGAGAAGACACTTTCTATTGATGAGGAGGAAACAACGCATGCAAATGTAGCAGCATGTGATCACGTGGAAGAAAATGACATGCATGTGGTGAATGCTTATGATGTAGACATAAACAATTCTATGGATTCTTCTCTTGATGTTGGAGATGCTAATTTTTGTGCTTTGGAAAATGGTTTGAATCCCATGGTTAAGAGTGATGTTGATGTGGATGGAGATCATGTGTCTACATATGGGTTATTTGATGAGCTCCCCATGGTTATAGATAGTGATGAAAGTACTCATGCTTACATGATGATTTGGTGTCTCATGCCTCTTTTGATAATGAAAAATTTGAGATCTTTGATGATGATCAATATCCCATTGATATGCATGATATGGTGTCACATGAAGATTATGTGTCTACGTTTGGCTTGTTTAATGAGATTGAGGACAATTCTAATGATGCCAAGCATAGAGGTGAAGAGCATGCATCCCTTGTGAATTCTGATATGCAAACAAATAAGGAAGATTCTATGAGAGATGATGTTATTGTGGATGGTGAGAGACAAGAGTTTGATGATAGTTTGTCTCTAGTTATGCCAAGAAAAGATAATTTGTATCGTGTCATGAGTGAGAGATGCTTTGATGTTTATGTGAAGAGGATATTGAGCACCTTTGAGAAATATTGTGATGCATCCTTACCATGTGTTTATGATTGTCAAGCCAATAACTTGTGGGAGATGAATTGCTTTGACTGGCATCGTTATGAACATGGTAGCCAACTCATTGTATGTTCTCTCTTTTATGATGAGGTGTATGGTAGATATGTTGGGAGGTACCATGCTGATATCACTGATTTTCAGAATGTTCATGTTTCAAATGATGGCATGCAATGTTATGTGTTTGATAGAGGTAAGTGGGATATGCTTGATTTCACAAGTGCATGGGCTTTTGCTTCAAGCGAGGTAGCTCTTGGTATATCATGTGTATGGCTGTTACATGAAGAATGGAGGTGAGTACTGAGACTAGCCACCCTTTTGGTGTTTATCATGAGAATTGCTGCCTTCTTGGGGTGCAAGCTACATAAAGTGACTACTTGATGATAGAATGTGTACATGAAACACTTGAAAGTGTTCCATGCTTGTTGGGGGGGCAATATGTGACGTGTTTTGGCGAAATGGTGCGTACCACCCCAAAGTATTTGAGATATGTTTTTTAATGCTTTTGGGGGCCTTATATGTAAATAAATCATGCTTGTACAAAGTGTACAAAGGCGGTGTGTGCCAGCTGTCTCTACGCATGCGGGCCAGTTGTGCAGGGTACATAGTTTTGTTGTTTTTGTACATAAAGGTGTCGAGACTTTAAAGTGTGAGTTAGTGCTTTAAAAATATGAGCAAAAACTGAACTTTTATCAGCTTGGGGTCGTGAGTGAGTGGGAGTTTTCAGTTGTGAAGAAGAAAGCCTCTCTTGTTGCAGTCTTCGATGGTGCGTGGGGATTGTGTAGTGGAGGTGCCCGTGTGTGTGTGTGAGGGCCTGGAGCCTTGATTGGAGAGTGTGTCTCTCATCAAGAAGGCCATGAAAATGGTTGGTGACCTCTGCACTTTCACCCCTCTTCTCTCATTTTGGTGATGGAAGCTGCGTGAAGTGGAGCTCTCTTGTACGCGTATGCCTGCTACTCAGGTTGGCAGTGAAAGCCCCTTGTTATTGTTGTGAATGGGAGGTTGTTTCCCCATACTTTCCATGGTTTTTTCTGAGTTTTGTGGCTGAACATCATGAGTTTTTTTATAAATCATGATTGGCATGGTTTTTGATGGGTTTGTGTGCATGGTTGGGAGCGACTTTGGAGCCCCTTCCTACATATGCAAGGGCTGCTGAGATGGTGTGAGGGTATGGTGTTTATGAACAAAAGTGCAGAGATTTTCCTTGGTTTTCATTGGTTTGTTTTTCCAAAATTTAGTGCCTTTTTTGCTTCCTTGACTGCAATTGATCATAGCTAGGGCTATGACAGTATAGAGGGGCGCTAGTCGAGTGTAGGTGGGGTTTTTTGCATGCAAGGGTGAGTGTGTTTGTGAGTGGAGATCGGATCCTATCCTCCTGTCATAGCTAGGGCTATGCCAGTATAGAGGGAAGATAGTCGAGTGTAGGCGGGGTTTTTTGCATGCAAGGGTGAGTGTGTTTGTGAGTGGAGATCGGATCCTATCCTCTTGTGAGAGCTACTTTACTTTTCCTCATATTTCTTGTGAGTATGGAGGTGTTATAGAGGCCACCCCCAAATCCTTCACACCGATACGCCTGGGACTCTAGAGGCAGCATTCACTTAACAAGACATGCTCGAATTGCATCTAAAGTGGACACAAGCCTTCATGGCTTGTGGAATCTCATTTAATGTCATGAGAAATCCTATTTTCAAAGATGCCCTAATGTCAACTGCAAAAAAAGGATTCGTCTATCCTGATTATAGTAAAATGCGAACAGAGTATGTTGAAAAAGTCAAGAGTAGTACAGAAGCGATTCTCAGGCGAACAGTGCAAAGCAGCTCCCAATGCGAAGCAGCTCAAAAATGTGTGTCCTTGGTGCAATCTCCTCTCTTTTGACGGAACATTGACAAATTTGTTGGGGTTAGTAATCCCTATGTGGAACTACTAAGGGTTGTTGACCCATATAATTTTGTCATTGGTAAGGTTTATTGGATCATGTCTGAGGCGTTGCGTCAAACCAAAGAATACAACCATTACAGTGCAAGAGAGAGATCACAAATTGTGTATCTTGTGGAAAACGATGGGATCAATGCACACACCATTGCATGGTGCTGCATTTGTCTTGGATCCAAAGTTCTAGATGAATGGACAAGCCTCCAACAAAGAGGTGATGAGAGACTTTAGAAACATCTGCTCGCAGTTGTTGCCAGGCGACGATGGCATGGATGCATTCCAGCGGAGGGTGGATTATGCCAATAGGGAAGGAACTTTTGGAGATCCTTGGGTTCTTAATAGCGTAAAAAAGATTCCAGGCCCAGTATGGTGGAAAGAATATGGAGAAGATGTAGTTGAGTTTCAACACGTGGCGACCAGGGTGCTTTCGATCACGGCATCCAGTGGTAGTTGTGAGCGCACTTGGTTTGTTCCATTGTCATCGGTGGTGCATAGCGCCATAAGGACACATATTTGGTGTAGTATTCTTCTAAAGTAAGCTCTAGCTGCATGAGGGAAAAAAATTCATTCATTCTTATAGCTTGATGAGCCGGAGGAAGATATCTTTCTTTCACTGCCTGTTTCATTTTCTCCCAGGATGGACTAATGGAAGGATTATCCCTACAATGTTGTTTCCACCAGAGTTTAGCATCTCCAGTGAGTCAAAACATTCCCAGCATTGCTTGATTTTTTGAAGCAGTTCCTGCTGCCATAAAATAGTTGCCATGGCATCAAGCCATGCTTCGGCATCATGCTCTAAGCTAGGTCCCTCCCCCTTGAAGGTCAGGAGTTGAACCTGTTGTGCGTATCCTTCATGCACCCACAAAGATAGCCACACATGCGACCAAAGTACACTTTGGAGTGCTTCAAACTCATGAAACTATGGTGGAACAGAGATGTAGCGATGATGAGATGGAGTGGGAAGTGGCTACAGAATGTTCAGACTATGAAGAGGTTGATGACCTGGTGCCTGTGATAGATGGCAAAATGTAAACATCTTTTCATGATAATGTATCTCACTTTTTCTCATTGTAGCTCCCTATTGAGTTATATATCTCACTTTTTTTATTTAGTAGCAACAAAAAAGTACTGAAGGGAATTCGCATAAACATAAGTATTGAGGACATTGCTTGGCAATCAAATAAAAAGACATTGCTTGACTCTTAACAAAGTCATCAATTAGCAAATCCAGAACAAATTCATTGCCATAAACATAGAGAGAATACA